>NC_092020.1:27069565-27114565 GCF_042242105.1 Pempheris klunzingeri
TGTGTGTGTGTGTGTAGCATGTATTACTCATCTTGTGGGGACATAAATCTGTTCACACACTGACGATGTGGGGACTCGTCCTCCTTTTGAGTCCCCATAACGTAACCTGTTAAGTTTTTAGGGTGAATGTTTGCCTTAAGGTTAAGTTTGGGGTTTATGGTTAGTGTTTGTCTCCAGGAAATGAATGTGAGTCAATGTCATGTCCTCCAAAGTGAAGGAAACACGGCGGTGTGTGTGTGTGTGTGTGTGTGTGTGTGTGTGTGTGTGTGTGTGTGTGGAGTTGTTTCCTCAGATATCTCACCATTCTGACAGGAAGTCAATTTCCTATTTGCAGTTTGTTCTGGCAGCGATTGGTCCGGTCTGAGTTGATTTGTCTTCATCAGGACCAATCAGATCGTCCTGCTGGGGGCGAGCGCACAGCGGGAGATTACATGTTGCCTTAACGACTGATTGATCAGCCATCCATCCCTCGTTAAGCAGTCGATCGCTGATTGGTGACACAATTTTGTGCGGCTTGTACAGTTAAATGTTCACTTTTGTTGAACTTGTTAACCACTAGAGAGTGTGTGTGTGTGTGTGTGTGTGTGTGTGTGTGTGTGTGTGTGTGTGTGTGTGTGTGTGTGTGTGTGTGTGTGTGTGTGTGTGTGTATGATTACTTGTGCACTCTCACAGTGAAAATCTATCCAGAGAAGAAAGAAAGAAAAGAGCTTTTTCCTTGTCTGTGGCGGCTGCAACCTTCGCTATTCATCACTGTCATTAGAGCATCTGAAGCCACAGCATTATTCTGTTATTCAGTTTGCTGCTTCTCTCTGTGTGTGTGTGTGTGTGTGTGTGTGTGTGAAGTGGCTCAACTCTATCTGGAATTGAAACGAATTCAGCAGCGATACAGCAGCTATTTTCTCCTCTGTGGCTGACCCAATTGTGGGCTCACTCGACCGACCGCTGAGTTTGTTTGGACGCTTCGCTCTGCGCTCAGAGTCTCATGCTAATGTCCATACAGAGCTCATTAAAGCACAAAATATGTCCGCCCCACACACACACACACACACACACACACACACACACAAAGATCAGTGGCTGCCATACATACTGTACGTCAGGATTTCCTTAAATGTTCTGGCTTCCTGCTCCATGTTCCAGTTTTAGGGATGCTCGCTCGCTCGCTCGTTATCAGCCAGCAGTCAGTGTGATGGTTTGTCAGACAGACGGACGGAGCTTTGTACACAAATCAAGATTGTTTATTGCTTTTGTTTGTTTGCTGAAGATACAAAGATTTCAGCGAAATTTGGTGGAAATCTGAGAGAAACAGGGTTTGGTTTTGGATCCAGGAGTCAAAAGATATTTTTAATTTAATATTGAGCTGTTTTCTATTTTTCTGCTGCTCTGAATGAAACTAATGGTGCTCATGTATCCCATAGTTGTCTTTCAGTGTGTGCATTTCATCCTTCAGGCACATTATAGGAGCACATGGTTTCCCAACATGGCTGTAAAAAAAAAAAAAAAAAAAAATCACATGATTGGTGAAAAGAAATTCAGAAAGTTTTAAGATTCTGGAGAGAAAGAAAGATAAAGGCCTGAAAAATCCTCCATTACAGCACGGTTTGCTGTTATATGAAAGTATGTTTTTGAAGGTTTGATCCACTGACTCAGAGTGTTATTCTAAGTGTGTGACAGCATTATGGAAAGGATCCCTACAGAGAGAGACCTGGAAGATCCTTTTGGTTTAACCACAAACAGCACACACACCAGACTACATTCACTAAAACAGGGATTTAAGAGAACAGGACACAGGAGCTGCTGGTCTGCTGCTGCCTCCTTTAGTTAGTTAGTTTGTGGTCTTGAATTAGTTTGAATCAAACCAGACATTTGTGTAACACACAATAACACAAACTAACCAACTAAGGCAGCGTTAGACACTAAGTAACTCCTGTGTTCTGTCATGTAAAATTAATGTTTTAGTGAATGTAGTCTGGTGTGTGTGCTGTTTGTGGTTAAACCAAAAGGATCTTCCAGGTCTCTCTCTGTAGGGATCCTTTCCATGATGCTGTCACACACTCAGAATAACACTCTGAGTCAGTCATTCAGACAGCAGAATATGCACTCAGGTTTAGAAATGGTGCAGTTCTCCTTTAAGACTGAGCAGAAAAGAAATGTAACATGCAAGAAAGAGTCTTTGTTCCAACAGGGGATTTTGCTGTTATATTTAAATTTCTTCCCAAGTAAAGGTGCCGACTGTACTTCCTGAGCACATCCAGCCTTTGTGTGGCTGCTGCTGGAAACAAAATCAATAAACTCGGCCTGCGCTAACCTGTCGTCTGACATTATAACCAAATATTTGTGATGCTGCTTCGGCTGCATGAACTCACCATTAATCAATAAGACTGGAGCCATTATGCTCTGAGTCAATCACTGTTTCTTTGGATGCTCAAGTGTTCAATGTGGAGCATGAGTCATCGTGCTAACCAGCGAGAACACACACACACACACACACACACACACACACACACACACACAGCAGGATCTCCTCTGGCCTACACTCTTTAGATCACAGAGGAGCTGAAGAGGAGGCGTTCTCGTTAAAAGGATTGGGCTGGCAGAGGTTGGCATGGCGACCTCTGCCAAGGCAGCCCTCCAAAAGTTTTATCTGTCTCTGTTTTTTCTTTTTCAGTCATGAAAAGGCCTTTTTTTTTTTTTTTTCCTTTTTTATTTCCTTTTTCTTTTTCAAAACCAGAGCGCGAGACGGCTGAACTCACAAAGCCGGAGCATCAGACAGACAGAGGGGCGGCTCAGACAGCGCCGGTGTGCGAGGGAATCAGAAAGGAAAGAGGAAGGCAAACAAAGCGAGGTACAAGCCGTGCCGCCGCCGCCGCCGCAGGGTCAGCGGCGGCCCCGCCCTCAGACTCTGTTGTCTGTTGGTGAATGGCGTCGGCGAGGTCACGACGAGCCGCGCTGCTCTGCTTATTGTCTGACTTGTCTTTGCTGGTTTGGCGGACGGGGGGGTGGGGGGGTCTGAGGGGGGAGGGGGGTCTGAGGGGGGAGGGAGCATTGTAGCTGTGGTCACACATGACAGGAAGCAGTTGAATGGACTTCCTGTTTCCTGGTTCTGCTACTTTGACGTGGTGGCTGGAGATGAATGAGGCGGTATTCATTACACTGAATACTCACACTGATACTAATACTGCTGCTAATACTCATACTGAGGGTATAAATACACACAATGGGGTGTCCTGCTCCACATTTCCTGTCAAAGACAAAAAAGTGAGTGGAAGAGGTGGAGAGAAAACCCTGAGATAACTGATCTCAGGGTTTTCTCTCCACCTCTTCCACTCACATTTTTGTATTTATAGATTATACAGCAAATCCGTGTGAGTTGAAGCTCCTGACATAAATACTACAGTGTTATAGATGCAGCTCCTTCACAGAACATCATCTGTGTTAAAAAGCTGTTGCTAAAAGTTAAAATAACAAAATGACTGTGGGAGGTGTTGCTGCTCCTGGAGTGAATCTCCAGTACTACTAATACCACCACTCATACTGCTAATACTGCTAACACTACTGCTAACACTGCTGATACTACTGCTAACAGTTCTACTAATACTGCTAACACTGCTGATACTACTGCTAACAGTTCTACTAATACTGCTAACAGTTATACTAATACTGCTAACACTGCTGATACTACTGCTAACACTGCTGATACTACTGCTAACAGTTATACTAATACTGCTAACACTACTGCTAACACTACTGCTAACAGTTATACTAATACTGCTAACACTACTGCTAACAGTTCTACTAATACAGCTAACACTACTGCTAACACTGCTAACCGTTCTACTAATTCTGCTAATACTACTGCTACTACTACTAACACTTTTGCTGTTTCTACTGCTAGTACTGCTAACACTACTAATACTGCTAACACTGCTAATACTGCTAACACTGCTAACACTACTAATACTGCTAACACTGCTAATACTGCTAACACTGCTAACACTACTAATACTGCTAACACTGCTAATACTGCTAACACTGCTAACACTACTAATACTGCTAACACTGCTAACACTACTAATACTGCTAACACTACTAATACTGCTAATGCTACTACTACTATGAGGGTTACTTATAGGCTACTGCTTTTGATTTTATGGCAACTCGTAGTATTACTATTACTACTACTACTACTACTGCTACTATTACTAGTACTACTACTACTACTACTATTACTACTACTGCTGCTACTATTACTACTAATATTACTACTACTACTGGTACTATTACTTCTACTACTACTACTACTACTACTACTACTACTCCTCCTGCTACCACTACTACTATTACTACTACTACTACTACTATTACTACTACTACTACTACTACTACTACTACTACTACTGGTACTACTTGTACTACTAACTCACGGTGGTGAAAGCGCCCGTTGCCTGATTGGCTGATGAGTTATCCTGTACCGGCCAGGAGGAGCGCTTGTTTCGCTCAGGCCTGTGGCCCTAACTGGTAGTGGAGCTCTTTTCAGTCGCGCTCACATGACGCCGCCTGACTGCAGCGCTCACACAGCGGGGATCTGTTATAACGAAGTCCTGCTCCCCGTGCGACTCAGAATAAAGAGAATGAGATAAATGTGACTCGTGCTGTATGTTAAACCTCGTCTAATAAGCTCCAGCAATGACGCGTCTGCCTTTACGTCGTCCGATCGAGAGCGAGGCTTCAAATCTCTCTCCAGTTGTGTCCCAGTTTTGACTGTCTGTTTGTCTGACTGCTATAGAGTGATTGAGATAAAAGTCAAAGTGGGAGCATAAGAGCTGAAAGTGATTTGACCAAAATAAAAAAAGAGGCATAGAGAAGAGAAAGCAGAGAGAGCCGAACACTTAAGAGAGAAAATCGACTTTGAAAAATGAGAAAGAGAGAGCGACGGGTCAGAGCTTCACCAATAAAGCAAAAGGAAAGAAGAAAAAAGATTCAGCCTTGGCAGGAGAATCTCAGGCGTTTTCCTGAGAGCTCTCCAGCCCGGCGGACACATCCAGCCTCCCTCTCTGCTCTCCCACAGCCATTTAACTGATTTAATTCTCCAAAATGGAGTCTCTCTGTCAGTCTGAGCCGTTTTTTCCCTCAGCTGTCACATTTGAGACGCTCTCCTCAGCCTCTTCCATAGTAAATCTGTTTAACAGCACCGCATAAAAAACCAGAGGATGAGCTACGTAAAACTGCACAACAAGCACGACAGAACCTAATAAAGACAATACAGCTGACTACCGATGCTGTTATCTAATGCGAGGCAATAAGCTAATGCTAACTGATGAAGTGGTGGAGACGGGCAGAAGGTATGGATGAGATCAGGGCAGGATTAGAGCTGACGGACGGCTGATATCTGGGAGGCGGTCGGTCGGAGCTTATCGCTGGAGTTACATTCAAAGAGACTCAGATAACTGGCCCCGTCAGTCCGCAGAGGAAATCTGAAAACAAGGCCAAATATAGGAATATTAACAGGAACGTCTACCCCTTCAAAGTAAAAGAAATCGATCAATATTAAGAATTCCCAAACCTGGAGAAGAATAGTTTAAACCCAGAGTGTAGGAGTGTTACCTGCTCACCTGCTCAGGTAAATTCTTAAATTCTAATTAAACTCTAATGTCTAAGAGCAATGAAGCCTTTGTCTTTGGTCTTTTTGACAGATTAAGTAGATTCAAGATGAACTTTTATCGTTTTAGAAGCAAGTTAGAGATTCACACCTGATCTCAAAGATGGCGTCGATGGGCGGGGACAATGATAAATATGTCCAGTTACACTTTCAGAATAAAACTGAGAAACATTTCAGGTGTCTTTTGTTAGGTTCAGGTACCAAAGGTGTCGTTTAAGTTATTTTGGAAGTCGATGCGTTTTATCATGTAGATTAGAGTCATTGGAGCCGTGTTGAGAGTTTGAGAGCTGATAAAACTCAGTGATTCTGACCTAATTGTGTTTTTGACATAAATGACTACTGGGAGTCTTTAAGGTGGTGATCTGCCAATCAATCAATCAATCAATCTTTATTTATAGAGCGCCAATTTATAACAGCGTTATCTCAAGACGCTTTCCATGAAGAGCAGGTCTAGACCAACTCTTTAATTAGAGAGAGACCCAATGATTCAGGAATTCAACATTAAGGATTCAAGAATCCCCACATGAGCAGCATCAGATGTTATATTAGGAAACAGTGGAGGAAGAACTCCCCTTTAACAGGAAGAACTCCCCTTTAACAGGAAGTAACTCCCCTTTAACAGGAAGAACGCCCCTTTAACAGGAAGTAACTCCCCTTTAACAGGAAGAACTCCCCTTTAACAGGAAGAAACCTCGAACAGACCCAGGATCAATGTGGGCGGCTTCTGTAGGGGTCTGTGTTGGGTGGAGGTTGGACAGAGAGAGAGAGAGAGAGAGACATTTAAGAGTCCACTCTTAAATGTAGAGAGGGTGTCTGCCCCCTGAACCCAGACTGGAAGGAGGTTCCACAGGAGAGGAGCCTGATAGCTGAAAGCTCTGGCTCCATCACTACCTTAGAGGACTTTAGGAACCACCAGTAGGCCTGCAGTCTGGGAGCACAGTGCTCTAGTGGGGTAGTACGGTACTATGAGCTCTTTAAGAGATGATGGAGCCTGAACATTAAGAGCTTTGGAGGTGAGGAGAAGGATTTTAAACTCTATTCTAGATTTTACTGGAAGTCAATGAAGATCTATATGTTTGTTTGGGGGGTAACTGGCAGAGAGCAGCACTAACCACATTCAGTGGGGCATTTATTTTCCTTTGGAGAAGTCAACCAGAGTTTATTGATCAGTTCATGTGCGTCAGCAGCTCCCCACTAAACCTCAGGTGGCTCAGTTGAAGATGTTTCTTTGAATTAATCACTTCAGGACTTGTTGGATCCTCTACGTGGTATCCCTGCTAGCTTAGTGCCCACATTTTAAAGTTTCATAGGTTTAACCTCTGTGAATGTTTTTTTTTGCAGCATACTGGGCAGCTGGAAAAAAACATCAGTAGTTCTTACAAATTTAACCACTTGCTAAACTACCAGACAACCCAGGGAGTGCAGTACATCTAGTGCCGGACAAAAGGACGGTTTAGAGAGGACAATCCACTCTAACAGTCAGCAGACCCCACATGCGGCACTGTGTTTTTTCCATTGTGGACGGTGTGAAAAGGTAGCCTTGAGCTGTGAATAGAGCGCTCTGCTGGACAGCGACCATTACATTATCACAGGGCTGACAGACAGAGAGGGTTGTCGAGCCACACTGCCACTTTACTTAGCACTGAAATTTCTCTTTTATGCAGCCAGACAACACTGCCATGCAGGTAAAAATGCCACAGAGGCCTCTCTGCCGTTTTGTACTCTCCATTGTGTGCAGCTGCTGCAGCCTCGGCGGCTGGAGAATCCGTAGGCTGATGCAGAGCTCCTCAGTCTGTGTTGAGGTTGTGTTAAAAGGGGTCTTTATGTCGGTTCCTTCTCCATCTGAAGTCCTGAGAAAGCCTCGGGCGCACTGGAAGACTGAATGTGAAAATTCTGAGTATTTCACTTTGAGACGTTTGCTTTTATAGATGTTGTCATCTCCATTGAGATTTTTGTTGTGAGCCAGCTCAAGTCAGAATCAGAATCAGAATCAGAATCAACTTTATCGGCCAAGTTTGTACAAGCAAACAAGGAATTTGACTCCGGTGAAACTTGTCTCTCTGTGTACAGTCAGAAAATTAGAAATAAACTACAACAATAAGAATAAGAACAGAACAATGGAAGTACTCATAACAACAGTATGTACAGTGGAGGTAGGTGTGGTGCGTTTATGTAGTGCAAATATAGTGCAATGTGCAGGTGTGGGACTATTGCACAGTGGTTCCTGAGTCTCTGAGACTAGTGAGAGTTCATCAGGGTAATGTCCTGGGGGAAGAAACTGTGTCTGTGTCTGGTGGTAAATATCAGGGTTATGTTCAGAATTCATCAGCTTTAGGTGATTCTGAACACCATATGTATTGTATTCAGAGTTCATAATGTGTAATGACTCTACTTCTTATCCTTGTGATGAAAAAACTAGTTAAATAAGGTGTTCAGTGGTCCGCCAGCACTTTCCCATGAACTCATGTACAACTTCATCAACATCCCCCATCATGTTCCAAATGTGTTCGTTTGACTGGATTTTAAATTGTTTTATCGCTTTATGACATTATAAAGCAATAATATTTTCATAAAAACTGTTCAAGTGTTTCCTCTTTCACAGTTTTTCAGTGAAGCCCAATGACGGAGGATATCTTTTGTCAGCTTATCTGCTTAAATATTTTCCCCTGAAATAATGACACTTAACGCGTTCCTGCCTTAAAACAAAGTGTAGTGATTTTATTTTGTCCATAAATGTGACTTGGAGGCAGCTGTAAGTGATACTAAAAACTAAAATCAACCTTCTGAGTAACAAACATTCAACCGCTGTTGGCTGTAAAAGGTCAGTGGTTTTCAATGGTGAAAAAACATCAAAATATCCATAGAAACTTCCGGCCAGTGTAACACACTGCTTCTGAAAGAGCCTGCAGGGGGGCAGTAGCCTGAGACTGAGGCTGTGTTGACCGTATTTTGGTGAAATGATTACTGTCCATCTTAAAGATATATCTTAAAGGTACTGCGTATCACACTCTATGCCGATGATAACCAATAATATCTCTCATTTATGCCAAACAATTACAGCAAACTGTTGTTTGAATTGGATCATGGATCGGATGTCAAAGAGTCTGCAGATAAAACTATACAGCTGATGTTTTACTTTGTGTTTGCAATAGACTCTGTTGAGTCTGTCTAGTATGAGTCAGGTCTAACCTCCGGGGCACGTTGTTCCTAAGATGGAGGTCATATTCTCCCCAGAAACACCCAGAAAGCTGCTGCAGTACATGAACATACTTCCCTTCTATCTGTTTCAGTATTGCAGACATTATTTGTCTTTTTCATCACTGTTGGGTTTAATTAAGCCCTCTGTTCCACTCTGGTGCCTCCAGACTCATAATTCAGAGTGTGATTGAGCACTAAATCAGTTGATCAAACCGAGCGGCCAGTAGGATGGCAGGCGACGAGGTTTCTCCACTTTACATATCGCCTCAGGGTTGTTTTTTTCCTCTTCAACAGGCCTCCATCAAAGCCCATCTCTGCCCAACATCAGCCCATGAATTCAGAGGAGCTGATTTTTTTGACTCACAGTCAAAATGCTATTTTTTTTTTCTTTACCAGAAGACAGTTTTTGACAGCAGATGTTACACATGTCTTATTTCTGCTCCCCTGTCAGCTCTTGATGAAATATACACTGTGTGCATATATATGAAAATATGTATAGCGTATTTCCAAAAATGTTCCAAGTTTTTAGAAAACAAGGCCAAAAAGTCCCACAAGTGGCATGGATCAGTTCATGCGGAGCTACTGAGTACATGTCAACAGAAGCGATCTAATGATGTCTGCTGTTGACGGCTTTGTAATACAGTTAAAAGCTCTGGAAAAGGCTTTTTAATGGACGTTGAGTTGGGATTGTTTTGCTAAATCCCCACACTGTTCCACTGGGCTTCAGTATTATGACATTTCTAACGTTGGGACCAGAGGGTCAGCTGCTTGATCCTGAACCGGCAGGATAAAACTTGGTTTACTTTCTGCACAGTTTTCGTTTGAAACTATGACAATACAAACGGAAAACCTCAAAAGAGAAGCGTGAATTCGACTTTCGCCCCCTGTGGAGCAAATGTCTGTCAGCCAGAGGCAGTCTTGGTTTTGGTGTTGGGATGCATGGGACTGTACCGCCGCCTCCTCTGGCTCCTCGCTGACCTCTGACCCCCTCTGCTGAGAGTCAGAAACTCTGTCTTAATCCGGAAAAGAAAACAAAGAGAAAGCAGCCCGACAAACAGCAGCGTGCACTGACTGCATACAAAGCAGCTCAGGGTACAAAACATAATTGTAAAGCGTCCTTGAAGAGAAACACATATTTATCATTTTCACAGTGTTTATTACAGCAGTGTAGAAAAGTATTTATTGTTCAATATCTTCTGCAGCATAAAGAGGTAAAAGGACATGTGGAGGTGTGTGTGTGTGGAGTTGGGAGGCCAGACCCATCTACACATCTGAGCTTTTATTTTGCACTTTCTGTTGTTAGAGTTCTCCCAATCATGCAAAGAATGTTTCTAATCTAAGCTGGCGTAGGCCTTTTGTCACAGTCAGAGAAGAAAAACAAAGTCCAAGGATGACTTCCTGGTAAAAAGGTTGAACAACCTTTAGTTGAGGTTTAATGTGGTTTGTTTGAAGATTCGTCCTCGGTGGAAGGCTGGCTTTTAAAAGCCATTTCATGATTTTTAACCTTCTCTTTGAACTCACTTAGGGCTTCATAACTTCTCTCTCCGAGCAGAGCCTCGGTGTTCCTACTTTGATTCGCTTCATGTGGAGTAAACAGCGAGGGCAAATGTCTTGACTTTTTAAACCTGAGTACAGCCTTTCTTCTTTTGTTCGAAACACAAAGAATCTGCCATTGCACAGTTAGAATATTAAATATATATTTGAGAATAGCGATGATGAAGACTAGTCCATTATGTTCTTACTGGATAATCTGCAGCCCACTATTTATGTGCCATTGCCAATGTTCAGTGCAACAGCAGGAAGTAACGTGTGTTTTAAGTAGTGTAGCTGAAGTGTTCCTCCAGCTCACTACCTGCATTTCTTCACATGTGCTCCTCTGTCAGGTGTTGATTATGTTTAATTGTGGTCGTGCTGTTTTACAGCAAAGTAATTTTCCCACAACACCTTGTAGTTTTGTGATTGGAGGGCCACTCCAAACCAAGAACAACTTCACGCCAAAGGAAGTGTTAAAGGGACGGTTCACATTATCTGAAGTGTGGTCGTTTGAGCTCCTTTTCCACAGTCAGTGTGTCACCTACAGTAGGTGGCGGTCGGCACGCCCCCAGTTTGGAGAAGCAGGAGCGCAGTAGGGAAAACACTTCACACAAGGCCTACCTGAAAAATCAGCTTAAGTGGAGGCTTTATTCAGAATATTTTCACCGCTCTACATTGCAGTCAGGCAGCCCTTTAGACGGAGAAACTGAAGCCCTTCTCTCTCTCCTTTTGCTCTTTTCAAAACCACCAGACTCCATTGAACTAAACAGTCATTTTAGCTTGCAAAGCACGGGAGTTCGCTGTGGCGCTGCTGCCTCAATCAGCAAACTAACACATTAGTTTGAGTCCGAACCAACCTTTTAAAACACCAAAGTCACACAATAGTACCACCAAACTAACTGATGGAGGCTGCAGCAGACCAGCAGCTCCTGCGCTCTGCAAGGTAAAATTAATGATTTTGCCTCTGGGATTCCTGCCTGCATCTCTAAACTAGAGGTCCATCTACTGTAGGATAATACACTGACTATGGAGAAGGACCTCAGACGTCCGAACTATCTCTTTAAGAGGGCGTACTGGGACAGCGCTCAGTGCTAACGCAGGGAGCCGTGTGTTGTATGATATACGTGGAGGCTGCTGTGGTGTGTGTGTGTATTTAGCCCAGTACAACCACAGTATGATCTGATGGCCACTGAGCAGCTCCACTGGAGCAGAGTGGGGGTTCAGGGCCTTGCTCAAGGGCACTTTAACGACGGTAATGAGGGAGAACAAGCGCTGCTCTTTCACTTTCCCTGCTGTGATTCATCCCGAGACACCACAGGGTCTGAACCGGTGACCCTCTCGTTACACGGCCGCCTCTGTAACCCCGTTAGGCGTCAGCTGCACCAGCTGTAACCACGATCTGTTCCCAACCGCGGCCATCCTCTCAGACAATGTAGAAATAGATCTGTAATGTTGTCGCTGAGCGCAGTCTTAACCGTCCTTCGCTGGCATCTTCCGCAAATAGTGGTAGGATATTAAGTGAACCTTGAGTTTAGAATATTTTATCGCAGATGTGTGTCTTTGAGCGGGAGCGAACCTCCACGCTCAAGGAAACTGCATTTCTTATGAATATATTTTAATCTTCTGAACCTTGATTTTCTTTTACATTAAATGTGCCCTTAAGCAGCTTTGTTGTGAGTGAGTGTGACAGTATTAAACACACTTTAGTGAGGCTCAGCGCGGTCCGGCTCTTTATGAGGGCTACAGTAGAATAAAAACACGTCTGCTATCCTTTTAGACGCATTTCAGCTCCAGTTCAGTCCCACATATTTGGCATTTTTGGACTCCACTAAAATTGAGAATAAAGTAACAGGAGTGTGATCAAAACCTCAGTGTGTAAGCAGCTCGTCTAACAGGGAACAAGAGGCCGTTAGCTTTAAGCTTTATCTGCGTTTTCTGTATTTTCTAGGTGTATTTGATGTTTCGTGTCTGAATATAATCTAAGGTCATTGCTACTCTTGAACTTTGTAAAGCACTGTGAGACACTGTTGTGATATTGGGCTATACAAATGAATTGAATTGAATTGAATTGAATTGAATTGAATTGAATACTCTTTTGTCAGATATCTTGTATTTCTGTTGCAAAAGTTCAAAAATCAACTCAAAAATAGAAGAAAAATATTAACATTAACATGTTTTATTCCCCTACGTCTTGGGCATTTGAAATAGTTTTTAAATTTCTATTGAAATACTCCAAATATATTTTTTGCTTCTTTTAAATGAGCAGTCCTGTTTACAGATCCACGAGGCGTTCAGGCCTCGTGGATCTTCACCCTGTGCACCTTGAGCATCTGTGAGGTCTGCAGGCCGCAGACTCCACCATCGCAACCTGCAAACATCAGCCGTCACATCTCTCCCTCTCCCCCAAATACTCACCCACGCTAAAATTACATACAGTATCTGCCTCGGAGCCTTGTGTAACACGGCTTTGATTCAGCGCTGTTGTGACCCACTTCCCAGATCAATGACATCTGGAGGAGGAGGAGGTGGCAGGGAGGAAGAGGAGGGAGGGAGGGGAGGTCGCGGGGAGGTGCTGATGATGTCTAACAAACGCGCCCGGCGGGAGGTAACCTCTGGAGCAGGTAGCACGGAGGAGGCGCTAAACGAGGACGACGTCCAACTGTGTGTTTCATTATGAACAGATGCTGCCACGATGGGAGGGAGGAGGAAGGGGAGGAGGAGGAGGAGGAGGGGGAGGGAGGTAGAAGTGAAGAGGAGGAAAAGGGAAAGGACAGAGGAGGGAAGGGATCTAAAGACGAGGGAAGTGTAGAGAAGGAGGAAAACAGGGATGGGGAGAGGAGCAAAGGAGTACAAGGAGTTCAGGAGGGAGAGAGGAGTGTAAAGGGAGGAAAGGATTAGAAGAGGAGTGTAATCCCTGAAACCTGCAGCAGCACCTGTGTGTGTGTGTGTGTGTGTGTGTGTGTGTGTTAAACTGAAATATTTAACTAATGCAAGGTTATTTACACACTGCAGCCAACTGAAGTTAGTGTGTGTGCACACCTCCAGGCTATCTACACACACACACACACACACACACACACACACACACACACACACACACACACTCACACACACTCACACTCACACACACACTCTCACACACACACACACACACACACACACACACACACACACACACACACACACACACACACAGATTGAGGGGTCACCATATCTGTGCAGCAGCTCAGACTCACTAAACATTCATTACTGCACAGTAAAAGTCATTCAGCTACAATCTTTACATTACTATTTACCAGACTTTTATTGTGGAGTCAACGGCCAAAATGAAAACATCCTGTGCACTTTTATTGTGAAATTTATCTCTCAAAGGACATAAAAAAAGAAGCACGAGTGAGTGGACTTTTATTATGAAATATGAACTTATTTATAAAATAAAAATAAAATTGATCATCTACAGGATCATCGTCATGTTGTGACCTCATGCAGTGTTTTAGTGCTACAGGTACATGACGCTCTGTTACCTTTACTGTGGGGGGGTGAGGAGGTAGAGCAGGTCCTGGCAGCTCAGAGGGAGGACTGGTGAGTTAAACAGGACTGGTGAAGAGTTAAACAGGACAGGTGAAGAGTTAAAGAAGGACAGGTGAAGAGTTAAACAGGACAGGTGAAGAGTTAAAGAAGGACAGGTGAAGAGTTAAACAGGACAGGTGAAGAGTTAAAGAAGGACAGGTGAAGAGTTAAACAGGACAGGTGAAGAGTTAAAGAAGGACAGGTGAAGAGTTAAACAGGACAGGTGAAGAGTTAAACATAACTGATGAAGAGTTAAACATGACCGGTGAAGAGTTAAACAGGACAGGTGAAGAGTTAAACAGGACAGGTGAAGAGTTAAACAGGACAGGTGAAGAGTTAAACATGACAGGTGAAGAGTTAGACAGGACAGGTGAAGAGTTAAACAGGACAGGTGAAGAGTTAAACATGACAGGTGAAGAGTTAGACAGGACAGGTGAAGAGTTAAACAGGACAGGTGAAGAGTTAGACAGGACAGGTGAAGAGTTAAACAGGACAGGTGAAGAGTTAGACAGGACAGGTGAAGAGTTAGACAGGACAGGTGAAGAGTTAAACAGGACAGGTGAAGAGTTAGACAGGACAGGTGTGTAATCGCTGCATGTTGGCTCTTACTGGTCGTCCTGTTGTTCCACACAGCCGGTATCTGCTGTGGAGAAGTGTTTCCAATAATTGATGTCAAATTCACATAAAAAGCCTTGTGTATAAGAAGAGGCCGAGGTGTTTCCAGGCAGAGAAGTTTGATTTGAACTAGGACTAAGGACTAAACTAAACTAGGACTAAAACCTGAGCTGTTGTAGCTGCTCTGCTGAACAAACTGTAACCAAACTTGATTTAATCTGATGAAATGTGCCGTTGGTTTAAACCTAAATGCTGTTAGCTGCTGAACTGAACTGTTCGCTCGCCTGAATCAAACGACTCCAGGTGTCAAACCGAACTTTTAGCCAACTAGAACAAACTTTTTAAAGTCGAACTGTCGGCTAACGCGACCAAAACTGAAGTGAACAAAACAGTTTTAGAGGTTTAACTTGAAGCATTTAGCAGTTTAACAGAGCGAACAGGCCATAATGAAATAAAAAGCTTTTACATATTCTACAAAAACCAACATCTATCGCATCATTTTATTTAAAAATGTTTCAAAGTTTTGTGCTTTTGCAAATAAAAGAATCCACCAACTGGAATATTTGGTTCAGTTTTCTTCACGTTTGAAGTTTCAAACGTCGATGAACTCATTGTAATGTAAAGCGTCTTGGTTGGATTCTGTTCCATGCAGATTAATTTAAAATAACAGCATTTCTTATGAAGTCGGCTGAGTGTTTCCCATGAGCTCAGGCTGCACAACATTTTCTTTGTGCCAGATTTTCAGAGGAGGAATGAAATTTTAATTTCCAAACACTTAATGTGTGTTTCAGAGTTTGTGCCATCTCAGAAAGTTCTTTGAATGTTGCATCCAGTTTGACCATTTCATGTGTTTCTATCACAGTTAATATTAAACGTGCTGCATTTAACTGTGACACTGTGAGTTTTTATGCGCAGTTCAGCTGTTTATACATTTTTTTATCTGATCTAAGAGTTCATTTTGCGTTATTGTGGCTCTGCAAACCGCTCCTGCATTTTTTAATTAGCTTCTTTTTTAAACATTTTTCTTTTTCTCCAGCCAGCTTTCAATTAATCCCACTTTAATTGACTTTTTTTTTCTCATTGATGAGACATTTTGCATGGAATGTGTTTTCTGCGTTGCGTTACCTGAGGTGTAAGACGTTCGTATCTATCCTCTTGTAGGTGGAGCGTCGTCGAGCACCGAGCCGGAGAGGGGGGCCGGACAAAAAAGACTGCCTTAAGACAAAACTAAAGACACAAAGAGCATCTAAAGCTTCTTTTTTTTTCCTCCTCCAATTTACAAAAAGAAAACAGATTAAGTCCTCAAGCTTTTTTGCCTCTCTGATGCAGTTCTGAGGATTTTTTCTCTTCCCTTCCCTCCTTGCCTGTGGTCGTGAACTGCTTTTTTTTGCTTCATGTTGCACATTCTTGGTACAAGTTTCCGTCGAGGAGAGTCGAGTCGAGTCGCAAAATAACAGAAAAAACATTTTTGTTGGAGAAAATATCCCGAATAACAAGGAATTAATCGTGTTTGGTTCTTCTGGGTTTTTTTTTCCCCCTCCACGTCCTCAGTAGGCCATTTTTCAGGAGGAGGATTTGTACCTTTTTTTGTCGACGCTGCGCTGTTCTCCGTGTGGATTTAACCGAAGCCGAAGTGGACTCGTCCGATCGCAGTGGATTATCGGCTCTCCGCCTTTCATGGGTTTTTGCTCTTGTTGCCCTTTTTTTCAGCTGTTTTTTGCAGTGTGAGAACTGTAGTTCCACTTTGTTTTCCCAGGGTCACATTTTACGGGCGAATCAGCCTCTTTTCTGAGTTTAATTTTCAGTTTTTGGTCGCCCTGGTGCCTGTAGTTGATGATTGACAGTCAGGGTTCGGAGGACAGGGTGAACGGCGCATAATCAGCTGACCCACCTCCTCTCACCGGCCAATAGAAACTCTGGTAGGAACTGACAGGAAATGTTGTGGAAATCTTTTCGGTCCCCATCGTCTCCAATCAATCAATCCTCCCCACATGATCAAGACGTTTGGACACAGTTAAAGGAGCAGTCCAACTTTTTAGGAAGTCCTTTTGTTTGTCAGTAGAGTCAGATGAGACACCAATAGGTCCAGCGGCTGTTTAGCTTAGCTTAGCACAAAGACTAGAACCAGAGGGAAACTGTTAGCTTAGCTTCATCACAACTGTAGAAGTGTGAGCTGTCTGTATCTGTGTAAACGTACAGGAAAGCAACAAGAAATGTCAAAATGCCAAAGATATGTTCACAGTAGTACAGCAGAATGGTCGCTATGTTCGTCCACTAGGGAGCGCTGACAGGTTTATTCTTCACACTCAACACCTGTTGGTCAAAATAAATAGATAAACTTTACTCGTTTAACATCTGCCATTCAAGAAAAGCAGCTCAAAGTGCTTCACAATAACGACACAACATAAAATAGACACTAAATGAACATCAAAACATATAAAAATCATTGATGCAATGTGAGACAATAACTAAAACTGAAAATAAGATAAAAATAACAGTTAAAATAGAATGCATAATGTAAGATGGAAGCTAAAATCCATTGAATAATAATAATAATGTAGAATAAAATGATATAAAATCGTTTTAAAAGAGGTGCAATAGTGCACGAGTTCCTGTGAATTTAAGGAAAATCACACCGACATAAAGACTAAAAAGATATTTCATCTTAAAAGTAGTTTAATAACGTAATAATGTCATTTTATGGGTTTATATTAAATGAACATCAACTGATATATAAGCTGCTGTGATTTTATTCATATTGTTTGATCTTTTGTTGGGTCAATTATTGTGGGCGTGGCCTAATCAGCAGCTACATTGACTTCCAGCAATTCCCAAAACAAAAGACACAAACGTGCTAAATTATTAAAACAACACAGTTAACAAACAACCCGATTAGCTTCATCATGTTTGAGCCCGCTAGCCTGAGTCAGAGGTAAAAGACGCTAGCGCTAAGTTTCCCTTCACTTCCCGTCTTTGTGCTAAGCTTCTAGTTTTGGCGTCCAAATTACAAACGTCCCAGAAACCAAATCACAGCTTCGTAAAGGACGTACGGGAAAGAGCCCACATGACCACAGCGCAGGAGCGTCTTCAGTCATCTGACAGATCTGATGTATTGATACGAACGCCAACCACATGACGGTCAAACCCACATGACGCAATAGATATTATCATAATTATTATTACTAGTTTTAACTGCAGCAGAATGTCCAGATCAATTAAGGAGGAAGGATTGAACACACTCATCTATCTATCTATCTATCTATCTATCTATCTGCTCCATCTTCATCACCTCCGTCTTCCTCCTCCAAGACAAAAGTTCCAACTTTCTGAGTAAAAACAGTTCATTTTTCATGGAGTTTTACTGGTTGAACTGGTCTAACTACCAGTTAAACTGGCCTAACTACCAGTTAACTCAGTCATCTAGCGGTTAAAACCTCTACTGACCCGTCAGTCAGCTCTCTAAACACTGTCACATCTCTACTTTCTTGTATTTTCCAGTAAATAAGCCCGTGTAGGACTCAGCTGGTTGGTTAGTACGACAGCTTTGTAACAGATGAGTAACCGTTGATCTAAGCCTGGACTCTTTGTATGTACAGTAAGTACAAAAGTGTGTTTATTCTGAAATATACCAGTATGTTTATGGGATATAAAGTTGTAAAATGGTGTATGAGTTTGAATATTTGTAGTCATCACTGGTTTGCTGTAGGAATCAAACAGAGCAGCTCGGTGCTCTACCTGTGAATGTACTTTGTATTCAGAGGTTTTTATTACAATAAACAAGTGCTGATATCAAACACCAGGCTGCTTTAGTTCCTCTGCTGTAGCTTCAGGGCCGTCGTGCTTCCTCTCTCCTGCGTGCATGAAGTTTGAGACGCTGGAAAAGAGACGTAGACGGTGTGGTTGTTGCAGTCGTCCCCCACCACACCTGTTCCTGGAGGGTATTTATAGGGACACACGGGACTAAACAGGAAAACACAATTCAAAACTCAACGTCACAATAAAAGCGTCACGAGAGAGTTCAGGCCAGAGAGGAAACTTTCATGTGCTATTTCCTATGATTACATATAATCTTGGTATTTTAAACCTGGGCCATGTGTACTTCTTTTGGGTTTGAAATGACAAATACTTTACTAAATGTTTAGTTATTGCTGGTTTATTGTGTAACTCTATAAAATACTAACTAAGTGTGGCGATAGAACGGCTGCTTGTGGTTCAACAAACATGACATTACTGTGTTGTTGTTCATATTTTTGTCTGTTTAGTTTATTGAAAACTATAAAATAAATACTGATATAAACAAATGTTATTGTACCAGAATAGGGATATTTAAGATCCTTTAGGTTTAACCTCATCAGCCGTTCTATCGCTCTCTGCACACACACCAGACTACATTCACTAAAACAGGGATTTTAGAGCTGCTGCTCTGCTGCTGCCTCCATCAGTTAGTCCAGGAGTGTCAAACATACGGCCCGTGGGCCAAATGCGGCCCGCAGGACGACTTTGCAAAGTGTAAAAATGACAGAGAAGACAAATTTCAGGTCGTTCATAATGTTTTGTAAAAAGAGAGTTCATTAAATGTGAACATTTTCAGAATGAACTTGTGCTTTTTTGCTCTAAAACAAAGGGAAACATGTTGTCGTTGTTTAAAGGTTATTACGCTGTGATTTTACTGGTGCGGCCCGCTGGAGATCAAACTGGGCCCCTGAACTAAAACGAGTTTGACACCCCTGAGTTAGTCTGTTTGTGTTGTTGTGTGACTTTGGTGTTTTAAAGGATTAGTTCTAATCCAAATGTGCTAAAACACCAAAGTCACAGCAACTCCTGACTTTCTGAGAGTTAGAGTCCTGTTTGTGTGAACAGACACCAGGATGTGAACAGATGGACCCACACGTTACAAACAGCTGATTATTGATCATGAAAGCATAACAGTGTTTACAGTAAGGTCTCACATGAGTCTAGAACTAATTCAATCTAACAGAAGATTATGTTCATTAACCTTTAGTTGATTTATTGACGAGGAGGTTTTCCTCACGTTAGCTTAGATTAGATATGAGTTTCCAAACCATGTTAACTCATAAATCCCAGATCAGAATCCTTCAGACAACAACACCACAGGCGCTCCAGCGCAGCGCTCGGCCATTACGTGGTCACCATCACCATCAGGAGGTCAAAGGTCAAAGGCGAAGCGTCGTCATTGGCGCTCAGAGCGAGGACACGAAGGGGAAGACAGACGGAGAGAAAACTCAGGATATTTTTGTTCCTATATAATTATATATTGTGCAGTCATTGAGGCTGCACTGCAGGGAAAGCAGCTAACACTGTGTGTGTGTGTGTGTGTGTGTGTGTGTGTGTGTGTGTGTGTGTGTGTGTGTGTGTGCCGGGCAAACTTTCTGAAGTGTGTGTTGACTCACTCAGGTACGCTGCTGTCATTTTCTGACTAATTTTCTCCTTCACTGACAACTCTGCACCTGGTTACACACACACACACACACACACACACACACACACACACACACACACACACCCCTCTGATATATGTGAGCTGTTTCTATCAGCTGTTAGATGCAGACACACTGTCGTCCTCCACCTGTGGACCCAGGGATTAGTCTGGTCCCCGATGAGGTCTTTGGTCTGTGGTCACCTTCTCGTCCACCTCAGCTCTGGTTCGGGTCAAACTGGAGATCCTTTTATTCTCTTCGGCGACTAATCAGCGACTACTTTGCTCCTCCGTCTAGTCGAGGAGTTTATTTATACAATCCGAGGCGACGAGCCGGTTTCCGATTCCACGTGACTCCGTCTCTATCCGGAGTCCCACGGTTTGGAAGAAGGAGAAACATTTCCATAAAAACAAAGAAATAACAGCGTTCGCATGAATCCCAAAATAATAGTGATGGAAGGAGCGCACGCATGTTTTTCTGAAATAAAAGCAGCAACGGCACGCTGGTGATTTTCATGTTTTATTCTTTCAAATCAGCTCTGATTGATGACAGTCACACCGTCTGTGTCCGGCTGCAGGTTTGTGGCGCCGTGCGTTCAGGTTTAACCACCCGGAGGAATAAATGACGGTGTGTCGAGCTGTCGCTGTTTGTTCGTGTTGTGTCCGTCGTCTGAACGCCTTCGCCTGCTCCTTTAATTAAAGGGGGCGTGTTGTGAAAAATGTCCCTTCTGATGTATTTTCAGCATAAACGTGTGTCGACGCCTCCTCAAACTATAACAAAAGACTTTTCTCTCCATCTTTTAGTAAAACGGTCATGATCATGTGACCTCGGTCAGCGTTAGCTTGTCAATGTGTTTCCTCTTTGGAGACGGCAGAGCTGAAGCGGGAGCCGGTGGGCGGGGCCTCTTTAGGGAGCTGACCAATCAGAGCAGACTGGGCTCTTGATGAGGAGGAGGAGGAGGCCCCTTAAAGAGACAGGAGCTAAAAACATGCACAGTTAGAGAAAATGTGTTTTCTGGACATAAACAGATTCTAGTAGGAGCAGAAGAAGATGTCGTCCTTTCACACATCATTCGTACAGCAGCGTTTAAAAGCGAGCCAAAGCTGCTCTCTGATTGGTCAGTGACTCCACAAACAGACTCCAGAGGGACGACTGCTGGTCATCATTTAGTACAGTGTTTGAATTTATCTCTTTAGATAAAAACACAGTTTGAAAATGAGGAGGAAGATACCATGTTGATGCTACGGGAGCTGCTTCAGTCCAAAAAGGTGCCGTGCTTCCTGCAGTCGTACCCGAGCCGCTCTCTGTCTGGTTGTTTCGGTCGGCTGACGAGTGCAGGACGGCCTCGGTGACCCCGTCCAGCATCCGCTGACCGCAGAGACGTGACACGCTGCTGTGATGAGGAAGTGAAGCAGCCAATGAGGGCTTGGAACGGACTGATAACGAGCCAATCAGAGAGAGGAGACGAGCGCTTCAGCTCTGGGTGTGTTCAGGTTCAAGTCTGAGGATTAGAGAGACGGTCACGAGTGGTTTCTGGATTCAGTACAAATACTTCTGGCTGTTAAAAGACCTCGAGTGTGTGTGAGTGTGTGAGTGAGTGTGTGAGTGTGTGTGTGTGTGTGTGTGTGTGTGTGTGTGTGTGAGTGTGTGCTGAGGGCAGCTCCACTCTCTGGTTGTTCTGGAAGAGTTTCAAATTTTGCTCTTTTTGCCTTATCTTTTGTGGTAAATAGAGAGCTAAAGATGTTGTGTGTGTGTGTGTGTGTGTGTGTGTGTGTGTGTGTGTGTGTGTGTGTGTGTGTGTGTGTGTGTGAACCAGTCCATACTTAGTGCTGCTGTTATATTTTAATTAAAGCCGAACGGCGAGCTTAATTACTGCCATGATAAACAACACCTCTCTCTCTCTCTCTCTCTCTCTCTCTCTCTCTCTCTCACACCACTCTTGTCATCAAAGCACTGACAAAGCTCGCCCAGATGTACACACACACACACACACACTCACACACACACACACACACACACACACACACACACACAGCCTGCGGTCGGTCTCTGCGGTGCAGCAGAACTGTGTTTATGGCTGTTAATGAAAACTGAGGCCAGAGTCCCAGAATCCCAACGCTAATCACCATCCAACTCTCTGGACAGGAGTCGGGGGAGAGAGCGGGAGGGAGGGGGGAGAAAGAGAAAGGGAGGATGGGGTGGCAGGGGGGGGGGCGGGCTTAGAGACCAGGACACATGAACACGTTCATGTCTATACATGCAAAAAACTGATTAAAACTGAGTATGTGGAAGAGCAGCCATCCGTCTCTGTGTGTGTGTGTGTGTGTGTGTTATTGTGTGTGTGTGTGTGTGTGTGTGTGTGTGTGTGTGTGTGTGTGTTATTGTGTGTGTGTGTGTGTGTGTGGTGTTGCAGTGTGACCAGCAGAGACTCACTGGTGCAGAAAAAACACAAACACAAAACACTCTCAAAGTTATGAACCATGTGGCAGCGACTGTGACTGCACACATCCCACAGTGTGTGTGTGTGTGTGTGTGAGTGTGTGTGTGTGTGTGTGTGTGTGTGTGTGTGTGTGTGTGTACGAGCCACATTTACTAATTTAATATTTCAAACTTTTCCCACAATGATAATAAATGTTTTAGTCAGTGTATATAAATAACTCACAGTTCACTACAGCTTGTTTTACATCATTTTGATTCATAATAATAATAATAATAATAATAATAATGATAATGATGATGATGATGATAATACTAATAGTACTAATACTACTACTAATAATAATAAAATAATAATAATAATAATAATAATAATAATAATTCTATTAAAACTCCTTCAGACTCATCTGTGAATGAAACTTTAGTTGAACATCAGCTCTCAGCAACTATCTCAGTAAAATATTATTATTATTATTATTATTATTATTATTATTATCAATGTTCTCACTGAAATGAATCATGGACAAAATTACAAAATAACAGGACACAAGCTGTAATAATAAAGTATAATTGTCCTTTGGTTTTTAAAATGGCCGACACACACAAAATGTAAACTAAGTGTTGTCGTCCTGATGACCGATGGAGATGAAACACCAGGGTGCAGGGTTAATGAGGGTGGTGTGGCCGGTGAAGTCGTGCCACGGCGTGATTGTGTTTAGCCAGAAGATGAAGCGTGTTTGTCTGTGCAGCATGAAGAGGCCGTTCTTTAAGCTCAGTAATAATGAAGGAGGCTGCAGCAGTGAGAGAGCGCCGCTCTGCTCGGCTGTTTCCACCGTGTGAATCTGAAAATAACCGAGAACAGAACAGAGAGTTTATTAACCACACACAGGCTCACTGAGCTCCAACTGGCTGTAGAAAATGGACCATATAAAGAGACATGGCCGCCCAGAGAGCACTGAGCGTTTGAGTGGAGAGGGAGAGGGAGAGGGAGGGAGGGAGACACACGAGCGTACTTCCTCCTCCGCGGAGACAAATATTCCTCCTGGCAGGAAGTACTTTCCCTCATATTTCCACATTTCAGTGATGAGCAAGTTTATCACCCAAAACTAAACTACAAATTAGATTTCTGTTGAGCTCAGAGCCGACGGCCTGTCAGTCCTCCTCAGCAGCAGCAGCAGCAGCAGCAGCAGCAGCATCACGCCGTGAAAACACTGAGAAAAGTCCTCCCAGTGTCAAAGGTAACAGCAGCAGTGCTCCTCGGGCAGCAGAGTCACTGTATTATCTGCTAACAGGCCTTTTCCACGGACCACATTTTGATCTGCCGCTGTAGGAGTGAACCAAATGTGGCTGGATTCCATTTAGCTGCTTTCTTTCCCTGCTGCTGGCCGCTGGGCCGCAGCCACAGTTAATGTGATCAGTAACATCTGTGTTTTTCCTGCTGCTGCCGTGAAGCAGCCTGTCAGCGCTGTAACATTAGTGTCATTAGCGCCGTAGCTGGACGCTCCGCTCATTCAAGTTTTACTTTACGGCCGTCAGCCTCAGACCGATGTGTGTGACGTGTGTTTTCTGTGAGAACTGATCTGAAGAGCTGTCAGACATGGAGCTGTTCTCTGTGAAACGTTGTGCAGTGGAAGTAAAATGGAAATATTCCAGTAAAGCAGCGTTTAGAGATCAGAGGGTTAAACTTTATTACTCTCATTAGTGTCTCATTAGATGCCAACATTTTCTGACTTTATTGTACAGAAGCAATAAATAAATTCTGGTTCCTCAGTGCAGAACATCCAAAAGTAGTCACCCAAAGATCCCCTGAGAACCCGATGGGTTCTTGCAGGCCCCTCTTGGAGCCCTGAGGAGTGTCTGAGCTGCTGCTAACTACACCTGGAGCTGTGAACCGTTGGGCTGCAGCTCCTCTGACTCTCCTTCCTGCTCATCACTGATCCTCTGTGTCCTTCTTAATTGTATTACCACAAATAAATCACGCCGCCTTGGCAATAATGCTCCCGCGCCGCTCGTGCCAGCGGAGAGGAGGGTGAAAGAGCGTGAAGCCAGTGTGGAGCTGAAATAACAGAAATGAGATCAGATCACATTTTCTGACCATCAGAGGAAAATTCCACAAGATAGTTTTTGGATCGACGGCTGTTTGGGCTGCAAAGTGTCTTCTGCTGCTCTCATCCAAAACCTCGGGCAGACTGTCACTCTTAGCAGCCAGCCAGCACACACACACACACACACACACACACACACACACACACACACACACACACACCTCCATGCAGCCTCACTCTAACAGACACAAACAAAAGAGAGACGAAGATACTGAGCTTCCAAATAATTAGTGAGCCCAGAAGTCTGCTGCACTGTAGAGCCAGCAGTGTATTAGTGTGTGTGTGTGTGTGTGTGTGTGTGTGTGTGTGTATGTGTGTGTGTATGTGTGTGTAGGTCTGGACAGTCCTCCTTAATGAGGAGACAGAGGACAGACTGGTTTATAGAGAAAACCTTCCAAATCCCATTACTGCACTGGTTAGTGTGTGTGTGTGTGTTTATGAGGAGGAGTGTGTGTGTGTGTGAATACAATTGTGTATTATTGTGTGTTTTTTTTTTTTTGTCTCTGCGAGTCTATAAAAGTCTCAGTGTGTGTGTGTGTGTGTGTGTGTCCCACTCTGTCCTCAGTAAACAGCGACTTCTCATTAAAGCTTTCCGCTCGGCTGCCGGCGAGCGCCGAGTCCTGGAACCTGGATAATCCACTCCCCAACACACACACACACACACACACACACACACACACACACACACACACACACACACACACACACTCTAAAGCTCTTTCCAGCCTGCTGACTTACAGCCCTTGTATCAACTCAACGGTCACCTGGAGAGAAAAAAAGATGGAGGAAGGATGAAGGGGAGGAAGAGGAGGAGGAGTAAGGGGAAACATGGGAAAGAGTGTAAACAGAAGACTTTCAGTGTTTCAGGTTGAGTAATCATCATCAGGTGATGAGGAGGAAGGATGGAGTAAAAGGAGGTGCAGGTAAAGAGAGGGGAGAACAGGAGGAGGAGGAGAGGAAGAGTATAAACAGAGTAAGAAGGAGAAGAGGAGGAGGATGAGGAGAAGAGGTGACGAGAGAGAACGATGGTATAAAAATCAGTGAGGAGGAGGAGGTGAGGTCTGCCTCCTCATCCTCTCCTCAAATCCTCTGTTTGACACCAGGAGGAGTCGAGGAGGAAGCAGGAGGAAGGAGTGAAGTGGAGTAAGGAGGAGGAGATGAAGATGAAGATGAAGAGGAGGAGCAAGAGGAAGTTAGAGAAGAAGAGGAGCAGGAGGATGATCAGTGAGGGAGAAGAGGAGGCGTAGAGGAGAAAGGAAGACAGCGAAGAAGTTGCAGTTTAGTCAGAGAGAAAGCAGAAGAGGAAGAGGAGGAGCAGGAGATAAAGGAGGAGGAGGAGCAGATGAAGAAAGCTGCAGATAAAAGGAGCGAGCAAATGAGGAGCAGTGGAGTGGAAAAAGAGAACAAAGAGGAGGAGGAACAAGATAATAAGGCAACCGAGGAAGAGTCGAACAGGAGGTGAGGAAGAGGAGTGTAGAGATAAAAGAGGAGGAGGAGGAAACAAGAGGGCAGGAGGATGGAAAAGGAGCAGCCGAGGAGGAGTGGAAGACCAGAGGGGAGGAAGGAAGAGGAGTAGTGAGGAAGAGGGGGAGCAGAAAAGGAGGTGTGAAAATGTGGATAGAGATGGAGAGGCTGGAGGAGGAGTAGAGGAGGAGGAGCAGGAGGAGCAGCAGAGGGAGTGGGTGTATTTGTCGGGTTAATCCTCTCCTATTAGCGGCTCCTCTGTGTGCTGTAAGGATTAGCCTGTTGTCTGAGCTCCAGCAGGTCGGGGAGCAGGGGGCCGCGCCCGCCCCGGCGGCCCAGCCAGGAGCCTCCGACGGCGGGCACGGCGACTCACCGAGGGCCCCTCCTCCCAGGAGCCGTCCTGGAGCTCCGTGTTAGTTTGTTTGTTCAGCGCGTCGTCCTGAATAGCCAATGAGGTGATGGATGGGAGAGCGTTTCCCTGGGCAACGGTTTAGAGGCCCTCCCCTCAATTAACCTCTTGGCATGGCTCTCTCACACACACACACACACACACACACACACACACACACACACTGGAAAACACACACACACACACACGTATTGTAGAGATAACTCGCACATTGATATGCAAGATACAAAGTCATACAGCAGCATACACAGATCAGGTCAGGTTGAGTCTGCTGCTCATAATTCATAGCGCACAGGCCAAGACACACACACACACACACACACACACACACACACACACACACACAGAGTAAAACACACAGCTTAGCAGAGGATGCTGTATTTACAATTCGGGTCACACAGGCAGAGATAAAAACACACTGAGGCGAACACGGGTCAGTGGTGCTGCCGGTGCTTCTAATGCAGAGCACACACACACACACACACACACACACACACACACACACACACACTCAAATACACACACAGTTTGAGGGCAAAGCATCACTTATGATGTTTGTAATGCTGAACACAGGCTGGCTTTAACAGTGAACACACACACACAGACTGAATCATAGCTACGATGCAATACACACACACACACACACACACACACACACACACACACACACTCTCATATTGGACATTTAGTTGGCTGAAAAAAGCGACAGAAGAAGAATTCTGTGAACTTCTTGTTGAAACCAGAGAATCAGATTTTTTGTCTCATTTTTCTGTCAGCGTGTGATTTATGTTCCCATATAGAGGACAACGCGACGTGAGTGTGTGTGTGTGTGTGTGTGTGTGTGTGTGTGTGTGTGTATTGCTTCTGGGTAAATTTAACTTTAACCTGAATCATCTGATTGGTGGAGCTTGTTTTGGGGAGTGTGTGTGTGTCTGAGCCTGTGAGGCAAAGCTGAGGGAGAGAAAATCTGTGACGGACTGCAAACGGCACGCAGACAGGCCTGCTTTCACATCACATCACATCACACCGAGTGTGTGTGTGTGTGTGTGTGTGTTTGGGATGGTTTGGGGACATGTGCATGAGTGTGTGTGCGTGCATGTGGCAACAATCGTGCATTCGAATCCATGTTTGTGTGCATTTTTGTGTTGTGCAACTAAGAGAGGAAAGGGTTTGGGGACATGACTGTGTTTCTGCTGTATGAGTGTGTGTGTGTGTGTGTGAGTGTGAGTGTGTGTGTGTGTGTGTGTGTGTGTGTGTGTGTGGCAGGGAGGGAAGTGCTGTCCAGGGGCGAGATCTTCTTCTGCTCCAGTTGTAGCGGTCAGACACCAGCACAGTCCTCCACGGTCCACTTCCTGTCCATTTCCTGTTGACCTCTGACCCCTGCTGGCTGACTTGAGGTCCTGAGGGTTTGGATGGTGTGTGTGTGTGTGTGTGTGTGTGTGTGTGTGTGTTCGGGGGAGTTCCCCCTGTAGACCTCAGAAGTAAATGAAGCGAACACGGAGGACGACTGAATTATTTTCTCTCTCTGCTGACTTTTACTTCCAGAAAATAACAAATAACATTCACATGGACAATAAAACAGATATAAAAACATTCACTGTAAATTAATTTAAATCAGAACCAGAGAGAACTTGCATTAATTTTAAACCAGAAATGGAAATGCTGCTCTTTCGGTGTCAGACAGATGCTGTTGATCTAATTAGAAGATAAGTCTCATTTTATTTATTGTCCACAAATCGCCATGAAAATCACCAAATGAACGAACGGTGAATCGATCTCAGAGCCTCAGACAGGAAGTCAGACGCGAACACGCTGCTGGTTTGGGTCTTAGCGTGAGGTTTGTTAACAGTAAATCCACCATGAAATAACTTGTCAGACTCGTCGCCGGGCGTCCTGAGTGGATGTGATCCTCCGGGTGCGACGCAGAGTTGGACAGAGTTCGTCAGAGTTCGTCAGAGCGGCTGAAGTGACTCTGCTGCTCACACGTGCGGTGCGGACTAACGTCTGGTGTTGTGGCTGTTTGAGGGCAGCGCCTCACTTTGATGATGATGATGATGATGATGGTGATGGTGACCTCGTCGCTCTCGTCTCGTCGGCTCGTCCTCTTTCTTTGCCTCTCGCACTCAGACTGCAGCACAAAGTGCCGAGGCAAAGTGTTGTAGGATGGATGTCAGTTGCTTAGTTACCACATCACAGTCTACCTGCTTTCTCCGTTCACTCTTTCAGCTTCAGTTTCAACTATTTTGATAATCCATCAGTCGTTTGAGTCACTTCTTCCAACCAGAAATACCAAACATCTGCTCCTAAATGTGAATATTTGCTGTTTTATGTGGCGGTAAAACATTTCTTTCAAGACAAAGGGAGCTGTTTGTGAGCATCACCTTGGACTCCTGGACTCTCCGTCATCATGACGGACAAATGAGGAGAATAACAGGCAGATGATTTGTAAAACGACTTATGAATATATGAATGAAGCAAAGGTTTGGAAATCAGACGGACTCGAGGGTGTTGGGTGAAAATATGTTCCAGCTGACTTGACGTGTTTTTGAAAAAGCAGGTAGAGCTTCACATTTCGTTTTTATGAATTTGCTCTTTTGCCATAAGCCATGCAGCACACGTGTGTGTGTAGGATCCAGGGTGAGCGCTCACTATCCCAGCAGTCTTTAATATTCCCAGTTGCTCTGTTCTTAATTTTCTTCTTCTTCTGTGTATCCTCTTCCTTTGTGCTGCTGCGACCTCCTAATTTCCCCGCAGGGATCACAAAGTTTCATCTCCTCTTATTAAACTTAATTTGCACAATGTGTGTGTGTGTGTGTGTGTGTGTGTGTGGTGGGGGGTGGGGGGTGTGTGTTTTCAGTCTGCTCAAAGACAAGGAGACGCAGCCATGCGGTAAATTGTCCTTGTCATTCTCGTGTCACCAGCAGAGTCGGTAACCTTAACGAGGACTGTGTGTCCGCTTGTTCCCGTGCTTGGCGGCGGGGGTCTCTGAGGGCCGCCACGTGGCGTCCTCGTCTCGCAGTCGGAACGCCGACGACCCACCGTGACGCTTCCTTCGGCACGGTGGGGAGGACGCAGCTGACGCCCGAGCTGGTGTCGCTGCTAATTAGGGAAGCAGCGTCGACCCGTTGGTACCTGAGAGGGCTGCTCTGCTCAGGCTGCAGCCGCTAAACATCCCTGTGACTGCAGAGTTAGGGTTCAGTGTCTGACTCTGTTGTTAGTGAAAGGTAATTACAGAAAAGGGTCCCCTTTAAAACCCCAAAGTCACACACACACACCCCCACGTCCTGAGTCCTGTTCTCTAAAATCCCTGTTTTAGTGAATGTAGTCTGGTGTGTGTGCTGTTTGTGGTTAAACCAAAAGGATCTTCCAGGTCTCTCTCTGTAGGGATCCTTTCCATGATGCTGTCACACACTTAGAATAACACTCTGAGCCTGTCAGTGGATCAAACAAGCTCTTTTAGTGGACCTACTGTGATCAGGTGCAGCTGTCCCAAAGGATCACGTTGCAGCCATTGCAAAAAATATGCTGGAACTACCCTTTAAAGGGGAACTCCCCTGAGAGTTTAATGAATTTAAAAAGACGATACTGTATCTCCGGTTCTGCTGCATCAGTTCTTATTTGTTAGAGGTGTCCATCAGTGTGTCCGACAGCGTTATTGGAGTGCAGTGATAAATCAGCGGGGCGCTCTCTGAATAATGTGGTCTCACTGTACAGATTTCATTAACAGCCGGCTGAGATTCGACCACATTGATGGTCTGGCTGCATCAGCAGGACTGTCAGAGAGATAACGTATCCAGCCTGCGTGGAGATAACGGGTGGACACGTGGGTCAGCGTGTTCACTAAATGTACATATGTGCGTATGAAACAACTAGAGTGTGTGTTTACTCCTCTCTCGCCCTCCTCTGTCACTCAAAACATCCCCGCTCGTCCGTGTCGCTCTGCCTCCCCCACAAACACAAACAAACACACATCTCGCTCTTCACAGTGATTTGATTCCGATTTCTTTCCTTCAATCACTTTCTTGGATGCTCTCTCTCGCTCTCTTTGGCTTCCATCCCTCCTTATCTCTCCCTCTCCCTCCCTCTCTCATAGTGTCTCCTTTGTAAATGGATCCTCGGCCCTGGCCTGCATTTGCATGGGCGGGAGCCAATAAGGCGTTTGGCTGGGGGGACGCCTGAGAGAGAGAGAGGGGGGGGGGGAGAGAGGAGGAGAATCTCATTTCCATATTTAACAAGGCCTTTTCTGCAGGCAGCCAGGGAAACAGAAAACACAGGAAAATGGATTTATTTATGTATGGTTTTGTCAAAGATTTCCCCCAGCGGTTGAAGTCAATCCAGGAAGCCAATTATGCGTTGGATTGCGAGTGTGAGAGAGAGATTTCTTTTAATTTTATTTTGTCTTTTCAGCTCGCTGTGCCTCTGTACATCCTCAGAAAGGAGAGAAAAAAAAAGACTGAGCCGACGATGATGATGATGATGAGGAGGAGGAGGTTAGGGCGATTCCATCATCATCACTTCTTCCTCTTGTCTTATTTTTGTTGCTATCAAAGCGGCAGCCTTTCATCCGCGCTCTCCTTTCACTGGCGCTCGGCTCCAGGCCCGTTTCTCTGAGAGGAGCTTCGGGGCGAAAACCAACCATCTTCCTCTTTTCTTGCTTTCACTGGAAATGTCAAGAAAAATGCAAAAGCAAAACTTGCCGAGTTCCAGAGAGAGAGAGAGAGAGAGAGAGAGAGAGAGAGAGAGAGAGAGAGAGAGAGAGCACAATGACTCCACATCAGGACAATGATGTGCAAGATGTGCAAGACACCGACTCTTTTTTTTTTTTTTTTTTTTATCAAACAGGACGAAGAAGCAAAAGAGGAGAGTGAGACAACAGGAAATAAAGGCATCTTATATTCTCCAGGATTGTTTTTTTCCCTTTTCTAATCTGCGATGCAAAAGAATTAAAGCATGGAGCCGAGCTGTTATCTCTTGCACGCAGCACGACAGAGAGAGAGAGAGAGAGAGAGAGAGAGAGAGAGAATAGGCGAGAGCTGAATAATGAATCAAACACGCTCCAGAGCCTTATACATTTCCTATACTTCACCTTAAATATTGAGAGGCCTACTTCTCAGCACGCTGCTGCTTTCAGGCAAACGGGAAAGTGGAAACTTTCAGAAATCTGGTGCATGAAGGACGGAGGACGTCTCCATCCTCTGTTTGTTTCTTTTCCCAGGACTCTGACTGATGTTGTTTTGCAGTTTTACACCCCGCTCGCCCGCTGACATTTTGCATAATGTGGAGCGAGCGACTGCCGGCTGAGGATGATATAAGCAGCTGGACGGCTCGTGATGAATGCTGGGAAGTCTCAGCGGGGGGAGAGCCGGCCGGCTGATGGATCGGCGGGGAAAGCTGCTCCGGCTCAGGGCGGAGACGTCAGGAGGAGTTTGTAAAAAGCGTGAACTTAATCACCCTCCCTGTATTTAGATCAGTGGCTGTGGGTGTCGGAGGGGCGCCTGTCTGCGGGCAGGAGATGTGATCATTATTAGTCGCGTGTGTGATTCTGGATGTTGGAGGAGGAGAAGGGGGCACGGGGGCCCAGATTGTTGCTCTGCATCGCTGGTGATGTTGTTTTGACGGCAGATGAAGGTGGAGGGAGAAGCTGAGGGGGAGCAGATAAAGAGGAGGCCTGTTCTACAGTCAGAGACATAAAATGTGTTTCTCCACGCAGCCTGACAGACTCGTCTCCGTCCAGCACTCAGTGACACGTCTGAAGACTCTCAGACCTGCTGGCTGACACGCTGAACGGTATTTAGACACATTTAGAAGCTCTGAGCTCCCCCCTGGAAACCGCTCCACCCACACTCCTGGGGTCCCGAGCTCCTCAGATCACATAACGTCTGAATACGACACAGTGAACCACCGCTAACCTGCTGACGCTGCTCGTGTCAGGACGGCAAAACCAAACTGGTGACTCGTTTTATTTACAAACAAGTGTTGAATTCTATTATAATGCAGCTTTAAACAGGATGCTGAGCCTGATGTCACGTTGTCTGGCAGAAGGTTCGACTGTTTTAATTTTCTATGGTGGTGTCGTCTCCATCACCGTCCATGTGAACGTAGCGTAGCTGTGAGTGCACAGAGCAATGATGAGGAAATCTGAGAGCAGGAAACGTTCTGAGTAAGTGGAGTGATCGTTCACCAAGATCAGGACCTGGATGTTTGATCCACACAGATGTGGAACACGAAGACATTTATATATGAAGGAACATGAACCGCAGAGGCTTTGAGACAGAAGATTTAATCAATAATCACATCATTAGATCATATTTGTAAAGCTTTTATATCAGATGTAAAGTGTGTTGAACGTGGAGCTGGTGACCCCCAGTGCCCCAACACTCGACCAAAAAGACTATTTACACATCTGAGCTTCGCCCACGTTGAAGTACCTGCACTACTTATTGTGGACTTGTAGGTTCTGGTGAATCAAATGGAAACAAATCCAAAAATGTTCTTGTTGAAACGCCAAAAGAATCCATGGACTGACCAAAGATAGAGTCCAGCTCCAGTCGCTGCTGTAGCTACAGTGCACTCGTACCGAAGGAACGCTCTAATGAAGGCTTACGTCCTTTAAACGGACTCGTCACTCATCTTATTGTGAGAGATAGTGGATCGCATCCCCCAAAACCCTGCATCCTACATTTCCCACAATGCATCTCAACAGCGTTTGGCATGAGATCGTTTTGGCCTGGTAAACAAACACATCTGTCTAAGAGCAGTTTGGACCTGAGCGTGTTGAAGGTGAAAGACTCTTTAATTAAGTCAAGAACGATAATTCCAAACAGGTTTCACACCAGGACGTGTTCACTTCTGGCTCCGTCCTGTGAGTCTGAAGGAGGCGATGAGTCGGTCGGAGTTTAGGGTTAAGATAAATAAATCTGGCAGGTTGAGTTGGAGCCCGGACGCCTCGTTCAGACGGATGTGTCTTTGGAGCGCGCTCAGTGGCTCCGCAGGCGGCTTTCAGTGAAGAACTGTGAGCTTAATGGTGCTGCCTGGTTGAATAATGGCTGATATCGGGTGGAGGAGGTAAGAGCTGATGCATTGGCACCTAAAGCTGCTGCTGTTTAACATATGGCTAGGTGCTAATGGAGCCCTCCAGACGCTCCTGTCTCTTTTGTTAACTGCCAGCCGTGAACTTCCAGCCTCGGCGACGTGAGACTTCACAGCTTCCCGGAGAAGATAATCTGATGTTAATTACCACGGGGTGCCAATAAATCACTCACAATCATGTCATAAACATGAAGGGGCCCTTCATGCATCATTATAACTTCACGGAGACGAGCCAGCGCGAGCCTTTTCGCCATGACACCCGCCGCTTTGCATAAAAGTCCCTTCATTATCCCGCCCCCATCGTTTCCCTCACATGACAGCGAGGGCTTTTCTTCAGCAGCCTCCATCACGCCCGTCTCCACATTCACTCACGTCACCCGTGTCACATTAGGAAGTGGCTGCTGACCCAACTGGAGCAGAAAGCAGCGCCGGCGTGGGCGTGTGGGGGGGCTGGAGCTCATTACACTCCCCTCCGCTCTTCCTTATAATCGATTACGTAATTGATGAATTTAGAAACATTCTAGAAAGTGATTAATTCAATTTGCATTTAGATTATCTATCCATCCACTTTCTATATCCTCTCCCAGCATGCACTGGGTCTGTAAAGTGCTCAGGAAGTGAGGAGGCAGAAAGCCCCAGAAAAAGCTAGCAAGTTGAGCTTGAGTCTTGAGTATTTTGTGCCAACTGATGGAGCTTTTGACCGAGCGACCGCAGCTACAGGACAACTTACTGGCCTTTCCTGGAGCTTTCAGCCACATCTCATGGTTTTCATGCTCAGTGGCTGTCATGATGTCAGTTTTCTGAGGTTTTAATGTGAAGCGGTGGAACCTGTGTGACACGGACCAATCAGAGAACCTCATCGGGTAAATAAAGAAAATATGTTTTTCTTTAAATCTTTTCTTTGGTTATTTCGTCTTCCTCCTCGTCTTCTTGGCGGCTCGGCCCTGCTCGCGGCGAAGGATCCCCAGAGCCCCGTGGGTAACAGAAAGGTCAAACACAGACGCAAACTGGAATAAAAATAATTCCCCTCCCTCCGTCCTGTGAATCTCCATATCTAACGAGCGTGGAGGTGACTCTAACGACCTGGCCGTGGCGAGCGCCAGCCAATTAGAGCGTCCGAGGAAGACAAGCGCTCTCTCTCTCTCTTTCTCTCTCTCTCTCTCTGTCCTCCGTCTGAACATCTGGTTTGAATCTGTGTCCGCCTGCTGTAGTGTTGACCGTGCTGACGGCTCTATTAGGAGCTCCGTGTGTGTGTGTGTGTGTGTGTGTGTTTGAGCTGATACAGGAAATGACACGGCAGCAGCAGGTATACAGGCGCTCCCAGAGCACCCGTCCAAACCGATCAGACGGAACCTGAACTAACCGTGAATGCCGGCAGATTCGTGTTCGGGGACTCGAGCGGTCGCTGACTTCCAACATGGCTGCCAGAGGGCGAGCTGTTGGACGCCGCTGGAGAGAAACGCCGGATTTAGAAACACAGATTTCTTTTTCTGGAGAGCTCAGCAGTTTTTTAACTGTGTTTGAAAGGTAGAAGCAGGATCCCTTTGTGCTTCTTTTGCTCTCTTAAAGTCAACTTGATGTCGGAATAAAAGAAACACTTCCAGAGACGTCGCTGACCTCAGATCAGTTCTGCCTGTTTTCATATCAATTAGGCAGCAATCTAATAAAAACACCTTTTCTTCTTCCATTTATGGACCCCGACCTCGTCGCTGAGTAATAACCGACGTGCACTAGAAGAAATATTTGTGTCAGATTTATCTTCAGACCCCACTGGCAGCCCCCCCCCACTGATCCTGGCACTCAGTGGAACATTTTCTGCTTTTATTCGGCTTCTTGTTGCTGCAAACTTTGACTGTGTGGGTCGTCGCCGAGCCGCTCTGGTAGCTGTGTTTGGGTTCTTTAGTTGGTTATTAGCGTGGAGTTTGGACTCGGACACGGCTGATCTCCCGTGAAATGAATCCGATTGGAAGGAAAGAGGAAAACAGAAGGAGAAGAAAGACGCTTATCATGTGAATATGTGATTCTGTTCTTGGAGAGTCTTTGCTCTAAACAGAGCTGTAATGAGGACGCTGCTGCGTCGACAGGTCGTCACTGTGATTTACTGCTCAGGCCTTTCACACACACACACACACACACACACACACACACACACACACACACAACAAAATGTTAGGAGGTCTCAGCACCATCCCTCAGCCTCTCCTCTGCTGGTCCAAACTTTCTGCTTCATTTGAGCACAGAGTGCGTCGTATCTCCTCCGCCGAAGGAATCGTCTGCCACATTGCATTCTGGGTGTAATGTGCCCCGGGGCAGTATTAGATTTAGCCGGTATCAGCCTTATTTGTTCACTTTACCCAGTCGAGTACACGGCGCATACACGGCGTACAGTGCGGCTCCTCATCCACTTAGCGCTCGGCAGATAAGAGCTTTCTTTATCCTGCTTATCTCGCAGAAGATAAAATACACTCAGAGGCCGAGTGGAAATGAGATGTGGCAACAAAGCGCATCTTTAAACGAGGAGGTGTTTCTTCATTTCCAATAATGATGGCCTATATAGAGCGTGAAATTCTCCCAACTCGGTGTGAGAGGAAACAGAGTGTGTGTGTGTGTGTGTGTGTGTGTGTGTGTGTGTGATGGAGAGGTAGAGCAGCATCATTTGAGTGTAAAAAGCGTTCAGTCCGAATAAGTTAGCGCATCTAAATGAGCGAAGGGAAGGTTGTGGAGGGACAAACCTGAATCCCATTTTCTGCATCGCTTCACCTGTTCAGAAAGGTGTGTGTGTGTGTGTGTGTGTGTGTGTGTGTGTGTGTGTGTGTGTGTGTGTGTGGGGCGTAGGAGAGGTGGCTGGTGTTGCCGTGACGTTCAGCAGGTCAAGTGTTTGACCAGGGGAGCAGGACGGACGGGCTGAGTCTGAGTGTCAGGTGGTCCGGTGTACAGAGTCACACACACACACACACACACACACACCTGAACATGAGTTTAGATCTAACAGGAGCCTCAGCGGCAGGTAAACACTGAAGAAGTGGAAAAGGTCCTCACACCTTGTACTTTAAAATCTTATTTCAGTAAAAGTACATTAGTATCAATATAATAATAACAGAAGCAGTGGATGGTGGTGACGTGTAGAGAGGTTTAACTTTATATCCTGATAATAAAATAAGATCCAAAAACTGAGGGTAAAACATAAAAACAGTATTTTTAACCTCCCATGACGCAGGAGTTGTTGGTTAGTTTGTTCATGTTGTTGGTAGTTTGGACACAATGTTCATGTAACACACAACAAACCACATTAACCACCTGATGGAGGCAGCAGCTCTAAAATCCCTGTTTTAGTGAATGTAGTCTGGTGTGTGTGCTGTTTGTGGTTAAACCAAAAGGATCTTCCAGGTCTCTCTCTGTAGGGATCCTTTCCATGATGCTGTCACACACTCTGAGCCTGGTTTAGACACCAGGGTATGTTCAGATAGGACCCAGGCTTAAAAACACCGGAGTTACCCTTTAATCTTGAGCCTTTGTGACTGAAGCTTAAAGTTGTAGTATTTCCCGTCATCGCAGCAGCACTCGAACGCGTCTTTGTGACAGAACCACTGGCAGGTTTGTGTTTACTGACGGTCAGTGAAGACTCCTGCAGCCTCCTCCTCCTCCTCCTCCTCCTCCTCTTCCTCTCTTCCCTCTTCTTCTTCTCTTCGCTGTCGTCAGCGTGTCAGAGCGCTGTGACAGCGTTTTATCTCCTTTTCTGTTTTTAAAATGTGTTTTTTGTCCGGTCTTGTTTGTGTCTGCTGGTAAATACGACGCTTCACACAAAAAACATCTCCTGCTCCTGAAGAGAGCGATTAAAGGACCAGTCCACACAAACCACACCGACTTTTACTTTACAAACATCTTTTGGAAGCAGGCGAAGGTGCCGAGCGACGTGTGAGAGTCTTTGAGTGGAAGCCACACCGATGACGATCTTCCAGGTACTTCACAGTCCATTTATTAAAGCGTTAAATCATTAAGTACGTTAATACATGTTAATTGCATGAATTGAAGTGTGAAGAAGATAATTTTCGCCGCAGAGCCTCAGACGTGATGCCAAAGTCAGGAGTTCACTTTAAAATTCATCAGAAAAACATTGATAAACACGACTACAGCCTGAGCGTGGCGGCTTTAATCCACCAGCCCGGAGTTCCAGAGATTAGACACGTCCGCCTGGGAAATTTAAACATAGATTATCATTCTATACAAATCTGTATGTTTATCTACATGTTGAGCTTTGTGGTGCACGGCTCTGCTCTTAGGGGGTGAGACGCAGCTCAGAACTGGGTTAAAAACCCAGTAAGGGCACATTGAGTGAACATTATTCTTATTTTTTTGATATTTAAAACAGCAAACACCTTTTTTTTTTTTACTTAAATGATCAAATGATGTGTTGAATTTGGTGACACGTGACAGTTTGTGGGTTAAACTGGATACTGATCAATGAAATGTGACATAAACTCTTATTTGACTATTGAAGGAACATTTTAGCAACGTAGAGGCGGAGAGCTTTAAAGTTTGATAAGATCAGACACCTAATGAGTGTGTGTGTGTGTGTGTGTGTGTGTGTGTGTGTGTGTGTGTGTGTGTGTGTGTGTGTGTGTGAGTGTGTGTGTGTGCAGCAGACATATGGTCTCTCTCCAAACAAGATGCTGACTGTCTGTGCTCTCTGCATCCAAATGAGCTTCAACACTCACACACACACACACACACACACACACACACACACACACACACACACACACACACACACTCACACACACACGTCTTCCTATTTATAGTCTGTTTACACTTAAACTACTGCGGAGGGGTCAGAGGTCACACACAAAACCATATATTACCTGTGTGTGTGTGTGTGTGTGTGTGTGTGTGTGTGTGTGTGTTATCAGGGCGACCAGCAGCTCTGTAGCACTGATCTATCCCATAAGTCACTGGGGCTCCTGCTGCCTATTGATCTGGCAACCCTTTCTGACACACACACACACACACACACACACTCGTCGCCTGCCAACCGGTTCACAGAAACACCGTCCGTACTGATGGTCTGAACTGATGAAGAGAGAAAGAGAGATAGAAATAAAGTCAGCAGCAACAATACCGCCATCCAGACTCCTCCTCCTCCTCCTCCTCCTCCTCCTCCTCCTCCTCCTCCTCCTCTTCCTCTTGTCCCTTCTCTCTCTCTCTCTCCATCTTTTCCTCGTCTTCCTCCTCTGAGTTTATTAAGAGAGCTAACAATGATGATGAAGATCAACACTTTCCAGACGGATTTAAAAACGTCTCTGGACATATTTTCAGGCGGGCGTTTCCCACGGCAACGGTTGCCTGACAGCTAACAGCTGCCGTTGCTAGGAGACAAGCCGCCGGCCCAAGTGCCCCGTGAACACTGACGGACGATTTACCGTTGAGTCAGCGGATGCTAGTTAGCCTAGCCTGCTAACGCTAGCGCTCTCACACTCAGTCCTGCTTCACAGAAGCTAGGAGGCTAGTTAGCATAGGAGGCTAGTTAGCATTAGCCGTGGGGGTTTTCTTTTTTTTATTTATTGTAGACATGCTCACATACAAAAACAGACAATAGAATAAAAAGACCAAAGAAAGATCACATTTTACTTTTCACACTGTTTTATTCACTTCATTTCATTTTATTTGTTTATTTGGACAGTTAGCAATAATAATACTACTAATAAAACTTTATGTGTGAAAACAGTTCAGGAAATGAGGTGAATCAAATTAGATCCTTATGATAATAACAAAACAAGACATGAGAAGATAACACCTGCTCACTAACCAATCAGAGGCGGTCTTCCTGGAGCGACTGTCACTTCTGGCTCCAAAATAAAACCAAGATGGCGACGCCCATGAAGCCAAACTCAAGGCTTCAAAATGGCGTCACAGAGGCTACGTCCTCTTCTTACATCCAGTCTGTGGTAATGAGGAAGGACCGCTGATCACTTTGTGCACTAGTGTCACAGATTAAACCTCCAGCTCATGATACAGGTTGTGTCTTAAGTCTGCTGCTTCTGGACCATTTGTTACCTTATTTTGACTGAATCACAGCATTGAATCAAACAAACTCCACAGTTTCCCAGTTATAAAGTCGTCCTCATCGATCCACAGCGTTCTCGTTGGTTCTGTCGTGAACTTCAGACGACCTGATCGGGATCTTTCCAACAACACACAGTTTGTGTTTGTTCCCCCGAGCAGCCGCAGTCCTGCAGCTCCGTGTGTCCGCTGGATATTAGAGCTGTTTTAAAGACCTCACATGGGACAGTGGCTCGTTTACTGGGGGGGGGGGTCGTCTTTTTGATCACGGCTCAATAATCACAGACACACACACACACACACACACACACACACACACACACACACACACACACACACACACACACACACACACACACACACACACACACACACACACACACAGAATACAGAGTTCTGATTAAAAACTGATTCATTATTTCAGTTTAACTTGAAGTCTTACGGCTCACAGACGTCCAATAAGAGTCAGTGCTCACCTGTGAGGTTTACCTATCAATTTCACACACACACACACACACACACACACACACACACAGGTTAGCCTCCAGGTGTTCTGCTGACCTTTGACCCCAGTGTGGTGGCTCAGAGGCTCTTAGTGGGACTCTGGGAGAAGAGTGTGTGTGTGTGTGTGTGTGTGTGTGTGTGTGTGCTGTAGCCTCAAGCTGAGAATCACAGCCACCTCTCTCTGTCTCTCTCTCTGTCTCTCTCTCTGTCTCTCTCCCTCTGTCTGTCTCTCTCTCTGTCTCTCTCCCTCTGTCTGTCTCTCTCTCTGTCTCTCTCTGTCTCCCTCTCTCCCTCCCTCCCTGCTTCCTTCCTCTCCTCTCCTCTCCTCTCCTCTCCTCTCCTCTCCTCTCCTCTCCTCTCCTCTCCTCTCCTCTCCTCTCCTCTCCTCTCCTCTCCTCTCCTCTCCTCTCCCCTCCTCTCCTCTCCTCTCCTCTCCTCCCTCTCCTCTCCTCCCCTCTCCTCTCCCCTCCCCTCCCCTCCCCTCCCCTCCTTTCCTCCCCTCTCCTCTCCTCTCCTCTCCCCTCCCCTCCTCTCCTCTCCTCTCCCCTCCTCTCCTCTCCTCTCCTCTCCTCTCCTCCCCTCTCCGTCCCTCCATATTTCATAGTTCCTCGTCCTGTTTCTCTCCTCCTGTCCTGTTTGAACTCGTTACTGTCGGCTCAGAGATGTTTGGAGCTGAATGAGAAGCAGCTGGAGCTGAAAGCTGACTCCTCTCTGTGTGCTGAGATTATTGATGGAGGACAGATCTGATCACCGATCAGCTCTCTGGTGTGAGGTGCGGCTCAGGGACACATGTTTGGATGGTGGAAGCTTTGATCGGGCACATTTAAACCTTTAGATGAATAACTGGATCATTGAGATTTATTCATTTTCCTTTTGAGATATATAGTCCACTTCTAGTATTTCACATACTGTTTCTATCTTCTATCATACGTCTCCATAACACTTATGTCGGCTGACGGGTGCTGTCCCGTCGTCCGTGTGATGGTTCTCCAGCCAGCAGAATAAAAGTGTTTTAAAGAAACACTCTTCCTGTATATTCAGGAAGGCTTTTGTCCAGCCACACTGTGACAAAAGAGCAATCGTCCTTTATTCCACAATATATAATTTTCTCTTCAGAAGAAAATCTGAACCCTTTCAGGTGGTTTTGATGCCACTGCCTGCAGCACTGGTTTTGTCCCTGAGAACTGCTTTGTGTAAATTTCAGTTACGGAGGCAGCGAGCACTGAGGATGTCTGTTTGGAGATCTAAAAACTCCCGCACGCGGCCTAACTTGCAATAATTGGTTTATTTGTGATGTTTGGGTGCTTGGCCTGTATCAGGCTAATGGTTTGTGACAATTAGAAGCTCTCTTAAATTCAGGGAGTGGCTGTAAGTCTGCAACCAATCACAAGGGTATAATAACAATCCCCCCAAATCCTTCCATTAGATTAGTAACAGAGACTCAGAGACTTCCCCAGATACTCTGTTTGGAGAGGAACGTGGAGCAGCATCGATACCTCATGATGAATATAAACCTGAAGAACGCTGTGAATAGTAAGAATCCTAACATTTACCTCCATCCAATCAGGGCAGGATACATTAGAATGAGTACAAAACACACACAAGCTTCTTATTTATTGATCTAAAGTGAGAGTTAATATGAAATTCACAGATTGATGCTAACATTTACACTAAAACTGTGACCAGGACACATTAAAGAAATAATATAATATATACATTTACTCTGAAATGATCATATAACACGTCTTTACCGGCTGAGACAGGTGGTGCTGAGTTTCTTCACACATCTGTAACTCGTCCATCCCATCATGACTCTGGTTCTGTTGTCCTGCTGTTGGTGCTGGAGCACAGATGGACTAACTCTACCTGGACTCTGTGCCTTTGTCTGCTCCCCTGTGCTGTTTTTTAAACTCACACTGGCATAAAGAAGGAGCAAACTTTGATCTCAGCAGGTCTGGTCCCTCCTCCTCCTCCTCCTCCTCCTCCTCCTCGTCCTCCTCCTCCCTGCCGGCTGGAGATGCTGCAGAGAGGAAGAACAAAGGCTGATGGGACACGAGGGCCGAGAGAGAGAGAGAGAGACGGGGAGATGCAGGGAGCAACAGAGTTTTAGAGAGGTGGAGGAAAGATAAAAGACAGGCAGACAAGAGAAGGAAGGAAAGCGGGAAGGAGTGAGCAGATAAAGGAAGGGTAGAATAAAGGAGAAGATAAAGAAAGGATAGAGGGACGGAGGAGAAAGGACACTGCTGGGCGTCACTGTGGTTTGTAGTTTTATCACATGCACACTTCTGCACTTCTTCTGGAGGTTAAACTGATTTTATTTCCTCTTTCTGTCAGTTAATGAGTTACGGCCTCAAAGAGAGAAACCAGCCGAGTGTTGGTATTAATTCAGGAAACAGGACGGGTTTCATTATTTACTCCTGCTGCTCTCAGAACACTGAACACTGTTCTCACAGCGCACTTTGGATTTGACTCTCATTTCTCTTTGACTTTGTGAAATGTGTTAAATTCTATTTTAGTTTTAAAGTTTTAAAGGTGTTTTGTTGTCGATCAGAAGGCCTCCTCTAAAGGAAGCTCCGTGTGCTGATGAGGATCATTCATTAGCACTGAAAGCTCCAGAGCAGCTGCTAAATGGACCCTGTAGTGACGGTGTTCTCTCACTGACAGCATGTTTTAACGTCGAGGGCTGTTGGTTTGTGACAGAAGGTCAAACTGAAGCGAGCGCTGGTCAGTGGACCTCAGAGACCTGCAGGTGAGTTCAGCTCCAACCTGACGGCACGCCAGGATCCTGTGACCTGTAATTGGACCAGGACCTGGTTAGAAACCTGCGACGGGGGTCCAGGGAGTTCAGTGAAGGTGTTAACAGACTGGATGAGATGAAATCCAAACGTTAACGACAGCTGACAGTAAGAGGAAGACTCCACATGCTGGAGGACACATCGCGTGTCATTTTGGTTATTTCACATCATTTAGTCTCTGCTGATGTTTTATTCTCGTAAATCTGAGGCGGAGGACGTCACACTCAGGACTTCCACTCTGGAGACTCCAGTCTGTTTCCTCACATTTGTAACGTAACTTCAGCTCCATTATTTGAACCCAAACCATCATCTTCCCGCCTGAAATGTTTCCCAGCGACTTTACTTTGAAAGTGTGACCGTCATAACGTGAGGAGCTTAAAATACGTAAACACGACCCTGAAACGTGCTGAAAGAGGAGAGCAGTGCTCCATCGAGCTGCATTAATGTTTCTCAGCTGACAGTGACAGGAAGACGTTAGCGTGCTGGTCAGCGTCGCCTCACGTCACATTTCCCACAGTTCAGTTTTAGTTTAACACCAGAGAGTCACCAACGCTCGCTGCCAGGACGGGCAGAGTGACAGCTGCTTTAGCTATTTCTATTTTATTTATTACTTCATGTCTGTATGTAACATCTTTGACATCAGTTCTACAAAGGTGTTTTGTACAGAAAACAAACCATCCTTCCCTCCTTCCTTCCTTCCTTCCTTCCTTCCCTCACTCAGCAGCTGTAGTTGCACTGAACCAGTTTTTCCACATGAAGTTTAGTTGGTGAAGCAGTTTTCCTCCAGAGAGCAGCATCGCTGAGCTGCAGCCTCGATACACTGTGACGGACTCCACTTCTGTTTGAGGACTTTTACTTTTAGATTTCCAGCAGACGAGAGAGAGACAGAGAGAGAGAGAGAGAGAGAGAGAGAGAGAGAGAGAGAGAGAGAGAGAGAGAAAAAAAAAGTCTGTCACACTTTATTTCCTCTATTAGAAAAAAAAAGAATAAAAAAAATCTTCTTCAAACTTCATCTCAGTGTAGAAAATGACACAAAGTCTGACAGGGAAGTTTATCTGCAGCCTTCCTGATGTTCTTTTTTCTTTTCAGGCAAATTATCTCCCGGCACAGTTTGGGTCCCTCTCCAGCCGACTGGAGGGTCCTCAGAGCCGCTTCCTTTCAGCCTGAGCAGTGGGAAAATATCACTGTTGAAATAAGGATGCGTTCTGATGGAAATCTCTGGTGTCGTCTGAATTTATGAGTAAACATAAAAAAGGAGGGTAGTTATAATTTATAATGTTCCTCGTTTTGCTCGAGTGTTTCCACGAGGACACGGAGAGTAAACCCCCCCCCCCGTTCTGGTTTTTGTAGTTTTGGCTCTTTTTCCTGATGATGTGTTGTCTCATTTTTATCAGAGGGTAAAATATGGACACGAACAGAAGAGTTAATTGCATTTTAAGATGCAAATTGCAGAAAAACAATTTCTCTTGTTCTTATTTGAGCAACTTTTACCTGAACTTTGTACCTTTTATCCAACGATGTCAGACTGAACGATCGTCACCCTGCTGAAGTTCACTCGCCTCCTTTGCACTCTTTGCGTGTAACGCTGGCTTTTCTTGTGTCATAAACAAGTGTGGATTTCCCCTGAGATCAGACTAAGTGGCTTCCTCCTAAACACAGAGCAGCTTTACCTGCGCAGCTTGTCAACACGCCTGTCACATGTCGTTTCCTGCGGCCAGTCATACGTGTCGGTATCAATCTGTGTGCAGCGTCGCTCTGACGTGTGAGGAGGGAAAACGAGAAGGCATCAGTCAGTCAGTCAGTCAGCCGCAGGTACGACGTGACTGTCGGATCAAACAGGAAGTGGCTCGGAGCGGAGACGCTGACAGTCGTCACGCCGAACGCACAATCAGTCTGAAGTCATGAAACGACAGAAACGATGAGCGAGGAAACATGAAAACCTGCTGCTGACAAACACAAATACAGTCTATACCCTCCGATAACTGACAGATGCACTGATGGAGACTGAGAGTCTGCTAGTCACACGTAGCGCGTCAGCTGGAGGCAAAATTAACACACGACTTTGGTCTTTTTTGACTTTTTTCACTGGTGAGGCACAAAAGCTGGTTTTAATGTGTCTGGTGGCCAG
>NC_092020.1:27119565-27254565 GCF_042242105.1 Pempheris klunzingeri
TCTGCAAATAGCTCTGCTTTGGTATAAACACTGGATTTGTTCAAGGAATATGAACAATATTCTTCACAAAACCCTTTTCTCCATTTAACAAAAGCAGCTTAAAGTGTTTAGACTGATTAATGGAGTTTATTTGTGGATTATCAGATACAGAAACTACAATTTAAAAGGATCCAAACATCATAAAGTGAAAGGACGTATTTCCAACAAGGTCTCAAGATATTAGACGAAGACATTCATCATCAGAACTAAACAAACCTGGAGTCCAGACAGACAGCAACAATTCAAGAAAATAAGAAATACTCTTCTTGGATCTCACTGAAATTTCATCATAACTCTGTTTCCTGGTCCACAGAAGAGTGAAATGTTCCTTTAAACACCAGCAGACGTGTCTAAATAAAATAGAGCTTAAAGTCTACATGATCTTTGTTGAATTATCTGATCAGAGGTTAATGACACAGCAGACTTTATTTCTTACGATGGAGACATTTAAAACAACCAGAGCTTCACAGAGAGATGAAGTTTAGCTGATGATCAAATATGAATAGAGACAGAAGCAGAGGATAGAAGTCCAGAATATCAAAACACAAACGACAAAGAAAACACAGTGAAGAAAAGAGCGAGCGGTCGGGATCATTAAGAGGCTACAGACTCGCTCATTTCACTCACAAACCTGCAGCGCTGAAGCCTCCTGAAGCCTCCTGAAGCCTCCTGAAGCCTCCTGAAGCCTCCTGAGAACGTTGAGGCCTCCGCTCGCTGCCCGCGGTGGGTCAAACTGTCCCTGCGTGACGCGTCCGACTGTGCTGAGGCAGCAGCTGATTATTGATCAGCTGGAGAGTGGATGTTAAAATATAGATTAGACCTGGATCGACAAAGGAGGGACTGAACAGCAGGAAAGATGTGAGTGTAGCTCAGGTGTTTAAGGATGGAGGGAGGGAAGGAAGGAAGGAAGGAGAGTAAACTAGACAGAACGACGACCATTCATCTAAATAAACTGCAGCATGAGGAGAGTTTGGGACCAAAGAAAACTGTAGAGAAGAAGGAAACAAGGAGTCTGAGGGAGCAGGAAGGAAGTCAGAAGGTGAAGATCAAGGAAGAAAGACGCAGAGAGGAAGATGGTGAGAACGGAGGAAAGGAAGGAGGAAAGAGAAACCTGCTCAGGAAAGGAGAGGATGAGGACGGTTAGAAGAGACTGAAGGAAGACTGTGTCTGATCTGATCTGAGGAAAGGAAGGAAGGAAAGAAGAAGGGAGGAAAGAAGGAAGGAAGGAAGGACTCCTGGAGGCATTTTAGGCAACAGCTGACGGAAATATGTTGGATGACGACATCTGCAACTGCTGGAGGAAAGGAAAGAGTTTAGGAAGAAAGGAAGTGGACAGCAAAGAAGGAGAAAAGGAAGGAAGAGGACTTTCAAAGATAAACCATCGTCGCCATCGTTTCTCTCCGACCTCCTCCTCCTCTCCCCGACTGGACAGGGAATTATCAAACTGGATTTATAACTCAGAGAGAAGGGGGGGTCCATATGTCGATGGAGGAGGAGGAAGAGGAGGAGGAAGAGGAGACACGGCTGCCGTTAAACTGAAGAGAGACAAAGTAGAGACTCTGTTCTGCTTTCAGAGTCTGAGGGAGAATTAAGTTTGGATTTGGAGAACGAGGAAGCGGAAGGAGTGCTCGTCTGTCTGATACGTTGTCTGCAGGAGGAGGAGGAGGAGGAGGAGGAGGAGGAGGAGGATGGGGGGGTCATTTTGACTTCTGAAAGCATCGAATGTTGATGTTTGGAAGAAAAAAAACACAAATGATTTTGATCTCCATCTCTCCTGCTAATTAGTGAAAGAACAGATGACATTTAAATATCTCGTATTCTCTTTTTTCCTTCCTTCCATCTTTGACATAAATTTATGTCTCCTTTTCCTTCATTTTCTGCCAAACCCGACTTCTCTTCCCCCCCTTTTTTCCTGTCTTCTTTTCCTCCACTTTCATCTCCCCCTCTCCTCCCTCCCCCTCTCCTCCCTCCCTCCCTCCTCCCCTTCGTCCTCTTTCCCAGCTCTGTGTCGATTAATTAATTGCCGGCTAATTTAATTTCTCAAAAAGTAATAACTTGTTTAAGCATGAATAAAGACTGACAAGGCAAAGTTCTAATCTGCCCAAAGTTTAATTAGAGCCGGCAAGGTTTCCACACAGAGCCAGACTGGGGGGTCAGAGAGAGAGAGAGAGAGATGACGGACTGATGGAGGGACAGAAAACAAAGACAAGAGGGACGATGGAGGGAAGAAACAAAGGAAGGAGAAACAGACATCAGAGATATCTGCAGCTAAAACTGATTTAAACCTGAATTCACGTCTCCATGATTAAAAAAAATATATATTTTCTGCTGCGAGTCGTCTCTGATCAGAGCAGATTACAGTCAGCATCCTCCTCAGAGCCACAAAAAGCCTCCGACAATCAAAACAGAGGAGGAACACGACGGGAAAATGTACTTTTAAAGGAGTAGGATGAGAAGTTCACCTCCGAGCTCATGTCACGTCAATCAGTCTCTATTATTTGGTGAGGATACAGTGAAAATACATGGTAATGTATACTTAAAGGATTGAATAAAATGGATGAAGAGAGCGCTAAGCTACACACTTAGCACAGAGCTCAGATACTGAGCTCAGGGAACAACTAAAAGGCTAAATATCGTTAGCTTAGCTCAGCCTGCAGACCGGAGAGCTTCAGAGGTGTTCTGGGTACAGCTGGGGTCGGACATTAGCCGTATTTCTGTTCCTCACTGGCTGGAAGTCTGAATTAATAGAAATTAAAATATATTAAAACTAAGTGGACGCTTTGTTTTAGCTGCAGAACCTTTACATAGATTTGAACAAACATTCATAAATCTGTAGCTGTTTGCTGCCACTAAACAAATGTGAAGGTGTTTCCTTTGACCTGCCGGCGGCTCTCAGATTTCCATGAATAATGGCACCAAATGTCGTGGTAATCTGTGAAAGACGTGTGGAGGTGGTGAGCAGCCAGTTTCCATCTGTAGGAAACAAACAGTCCGTCAGTGTGCAGTGAAGAACAGAATATATTTGGAGCTTGTTGTTGATGATCTTCAGTCTCCACTGTCTCTTAAATTATTCTGTTTAGAGTTACTGGTACAAATATCTGGACATTTTAGAGTTGGGTTGGTGATAGTTTGGGAAAAGCTTGTAAAATCTTTATAGGAACAGAGTTCAGCAGTGTGTGTGTGTGTGTGTGTGTGTGTGTGTACAAGCTTTATTGAACTGAGGATCAGTACTGAGGTGCTGTGTGACCATGAACACAGATTCAGGTTTACATCGGTGTGTGTTTGAAATAACAAGTGTTGCTTCTTTACTGAGCAGTGTTACAGAGAGAAATCTACACTCCATCTGCAGTGAATAATGTCTGCGAGGAGCGTTATCAGTCTGAGGTCAGGAGACTCTGCTGGGAAGGTTTGTTTCCCCTCCAGGTTCACGTATTTTAAGGTGTTGTTCATGAGTAACAGTCTGCAAAACATCCACACACTATACAAACAGGAGGAGAGGTCAGGGTACGGAAGCTGAGAGGTGCCAAACAGGGGAGCACGCTTAAAAAGAGAAATGACAAAACGCCTTCATATGGAAACTTTTCCAAAGACTCCCAAAACAACATGTAAGAGCTGTAGTTTGCTTAAGTTTATTCTCCAAAACAACTTCTAGAACTAGATCGATAGAAATACTTTATTGATCCCCGGGGAAAAATTCTGGTGTTACAGTAGTATAGAAGTTAAAGTGACCACCACCATGAATACAAACAATAAATAAGAAAAATACAAATGTACGAAAAAAAAAAAAAGTACAAAACTATGTTTGGGTTCAAATCAGAATATTAATGACAGAAGTACGTGAATCCATCCACCTCGACCTCGTCACTACGTGGACTGTGTGGCTCTTCCTCCATCGCTGCCAAACACCAAATGTAAATATGAGTTTTAACCCTCTTTTTTTTTTTTTTTCCAACTTTATTTATAGAACATTTTGAACATTTTAGACAAACAGTGTGATGCACAGCACAAGAAACAAAAATACAGAATAAATGCGGATTGGCACATCTGACTGTCACCCCTCTTCCCCCCACCCACCGCCAGGCCAGACACTTCGAACACAAAAAGAAAAAAAAAAAAAAAAAAAGAGGAGAGAAAAAAAATAAATAAATAAAAGAAATAAAATACCAAAAAATAAATAAATAGTAATAATAATTACATAAATAAATTTAAATTAAATTAAACGAAATTATTAAATAATTAAATGAAGGTGTACACGTTTCAATCCTCCAGCCCAGGCGAAAAGTCCAGCGAATGTATATATTTCAAAAAAGGATCCCAAGTAACATGAAATGATTTTGCAGAACCTTTTAGTGCAAACCTGAGTCTTTCAAGCTTCAAATTATAAACCACCTCACGAACCCATCGCGAATGTGAAGGGGGACCAGGGAGCTTCCAAATGAGGAGAATCAGACGCCGAGCTAATAGGGTGGAGAACGCCAAGGCCTGTTTCAAATTTTTAGGAGCACTTGTGGAGGGTGTAATGCAGACAAACTGTTTGCAACGATAGTATAACCATATGCCCTAGTTAATGTGTCAAAAATGTATGTCCAAAACGGCCCCAGTTTAGCACAAGACCAGAACATATGAGCATGATTTGCAGGAGATAAATTGCATCTACCACAGGCATCCTTAACTGAGGGATATAGTTTTGCAAGTCTCGCATTAGTATAGTGAGTTCTGAATAAGACTTTACATAGTTTTAACCCTCTTTAACAATCCGACCAGTGGTGTCGTTTTCAGGAAATGGGGATAATCGTGTGTCATGACACTGCACAGTAACGATGACTCGTCTCTCAATTCAGTTCCTTTTTGTGTGTATACGCAGAGAATAAACTGCATCTGCTACAATCCCACAATGCAATGCATAACATCACATAAATAGAAAAGCTCTCGCTAGAGCAACTGTACCGCTGTCAGACAGACAGTGATTCACAAGTGTCCAAAATGTCATTTTAACGCCCACTGTAGAGCAAACTATGGAGTGTCTATCATAGAGAAAGGAATGAATGAGTGATCTCCACAGTCCAGGTCTTTTTGGTCGTGATCTTAACCAAACCCGAACCATACAGGAGGCGGATCAGAACACATACAAACCATTTTATGTAAGAGTTTGCCACCATCTCGACTCCGACTGGATGACGGGCAGAGAGACTTACAATCTGTAAAGACACCCTCTATTCTTAGATCTGACATTCAGATGTGGAAAAACTTGGCAGGTAAAAAAGAATATCCAAGCAATAACAAATATGTGACGGGAGAGGTCGAGAGCCGAAGGTTACTGGAAAAATAAATAGGCAAGGCAAGTTTATTTGTATAGCAGATTTCAACAAGAAGGAAATTCAAAGGGATTTATATAAAACATTAAAAGCTCGGTGACAAAATGCAAAAGAAACACATAATGAAAGGACCAATAAATACAATAAAGAGTGAGACAAACAAGGTAAAATAGAATAAGACAGGTGTGAAACTACAAGAACACAAGTTACTTCATGGAAGAGCCACCAATCAGCTGCTGGAGATCAGTCCAGTGACGGAGCGACCCAACAGACGTGAATAAGAGAATTTACTATCAACTGATCCTGCATCTAGGACACCAAAGAGGTCTGAGGAGGTCTTAGAAGGTCTGAGGAGGCCTGATCAGATCTTAGGAGGCCTGATCAGATCTTAGGAGGCCTGATGAGGCCTTAGAAGGTCTTAGGAGGCCTGACGAGGTCTGAAGATGCCTGACGAGGTCTGATGAGGCCCAATGAGGTCTGAGAGGAGGCCCAATGAGGCCTGACGAGGTCTGATGAGGCCCAATGAGGCCTGAGGAGGGCTGAGGAGGCCTGAGGAGGCCTGACAAGGTCTGAGGATGCTTGATGAGACCTGATGAGGTCTGAGGGGGCCCAATGAGGCCTGATGAGGTCTGACGAGGCCTGACGAGGTCTTAGGAGGCCCAAATGAGGCCCTAGGAGGTCTGAGGAAGCCTGACGAGGTCTGAGGAGGCCCAATAAGGTCTTAGGAGGCCTAAATGAGGCCCTAGGAGGTCTGAGGGAACAGTCTCATGCTGTGACTCTTTGGGCAACATGGCTGTTGAGGTGTCTGATCCTGGAAGTCTTCCAGTGTCTCTGGACTCTGCTGCCGGATCACGTTTGCAGGTTGTTTTTCATGAGCTTCAGCAAACAGTCTGACAGGTTCAGGTGCCACGGTCACCTGCTCGGACCCTGAGAGCATCCAACAAATACAGAGCGTGGTTTCAGCCTCCAGGGAACGAGTGTAAGTCGGTGACGTGTTTCTAGACCTGAGGTATCCTCTGTGTGTGTGTGTGTGTGTGTGTGTGTGTGTGTGTGTGTGTGTGTGTGTGTGGGGGGGGGGGGGGGGGGGGGGGGGGGGGGCTGCTGGCGTCAGCGCTGATTGCAGCGGGGGAGGCAGCAGCATGTCGTTTGCTTTCTCCTGGACGTCTTTGAGCGTTCAGAGCAGCTGCACCTCCTCTCACTCCTCTATTGTTCCTATAAGATAAATTGGAGGCATTGTCATCGACAGAGAAAAGGCATTAATTGAAGGTTTTCCTGCTGCAGCTTTAACTGCAACACACACACACACACACACACACACACACACACACACACACACACACACACACACACACACACACACACAGCTTCAAAGTAATTAAACACATTAACACTTCAAGCAGAAGCAGAAAAAAGAAAAGCTCTCTTTTGTGTACATTGGCTTCCATTTATCACCCAGGACTGAGCAGAGAGAGGGGAAGCACGAGGATTTAGCATATCTCTGCGACTAAAGTGATGGAGCGGAAAAGAGGAGGAAGAGGAGGGGAAAAAAGGGAAAGGGAGAGCCAGTCCACCTGGGCTCTTTACTCCAGTCGACAGCGTAAAATGTCAGATACTCATCTGGAAATTATTTTCATTTCGTACCACTGACATCTTCCCAAGCGGGGACTCTGAAATCTAATTAGTTTGACCGGAAAATGGTGACCAAGGTAGCGGAGTGTATTATGCAGAGAGAGAGGCCAGCAGGGCGAGCGAGGGTCCCCGGGGTTAACTGGAACTCAGGAGTGCCGATAAGGGCTACAGGGGGAAAAACTCAGGAGGGCTACTCCATTTTAAATAGCCTTGACTAATAGAGGCAACCTTGAATTCGGCGTTACGGCCCCTCTGACAGTCGGCCGAGCCTCGCCGAGGGTCCTGTGGAGAGAGGAGGGATGGCATTTCCTCCTCCAGGGGTTACCGCACAACTTTTCAGAAACTTCCCTTAAGTACTGATGAAGAACCTGGAATCTCTGACCAGTGCTGCTGCCACTTAGTCCATGTAACTCTGTGTGGTTAATGGGACGACGCTAACAGTTTAAAGCCCCCCCGTGAGGCAGCAGGAGTCTATCATCATACATAAAGTACCAAACGAGTCCCGCTGTCACAGTTTCATTAAATATTACAATGTAAAATCTGTCCTGAGGGTGGCGCTAGTGGTAGCAATCAAAGGGTTTTATCCTCTGTGGAGCATGAAATCTGAATCTGACCATCAGGCTTCTGATATTTTTTGAGGGCACCAAACTTATGGTGTTACTGAACGAATCAGGAGTGAGCCCATAGTTAATGAACGGTTAATGTAGAGTTACCATATTGATAAATCATTAGTGATGATTAAGTCATTAATATCTATGAACACACATGCTGACCTCTTTCTTCATGAGTCGCTGATGAGTCCATGAATCATAAAACCAGTAACGGCTCCTTGATGGCTGAGTGGTAACTTCACTTCATCGTAGAATAAAACACTTTACTTGGTTTAATATTAACTAATGAGGGATGAATTGGTTGTAACCAGTTCTTTGCCGCTAGCTAATGAGGACCGGCTCATGAAGGAATGGTCAGCATGTCTCTAATGGACTCATTATTACCTAATGTTTCATTAATGTAGTCAAACCCGTCATTCATCAGAGATATTCAAGTTAACCATTCGCTGATTAGCAAGTCGCTCCTAATTTGCTACCTCAGTCATTATTGTAAAGTGTAGTTTGAGCTGACGAAGGTGGGAGATGACGGATGAGGAGCACTGACGTCTTCAGGCTCTAAGAAACAAAAAAAAACTGGTTACACCAACACAAAAAGATTAAAAAAGCCAGTTATCAAAAGAAAACATGAATTACATAAATCCCATTAACGGCATCACGAGGTCACTTAGAGAACAGTTTCATATCAAAGTCTGTATTTTACTCTTCAGGCGACAAAGTTCTCAGATGTTTGTGCTTCAGTCACTAATGAGTGTCCACTGCAGTACAAACTGCTCCGTCAGCAGGACTCCTGCTCAGCCTTCACATCCTTTGATGATGATGATGATGATGATGATGATGGTTTGGCAGAAACCCGCTCATACCCACCACCGGAGGACGGCCTTATTAGCCAGAACCGTTACTGATCTTTGCCACAACCCACCCTAACCGCCTAAACCCTTCCTCCCATCATGCTGGCCAATTAGCTTCATCTCAAACCAGGGCCAATTAGTTCTTGTGCTCAATAATTAGGACAAACACGACCCCATCAGCCCAGCGTTAAGTCCTGTGATTAGAGCTACACATCGCCGCGCGGTCACACTCTGATTGGCCCCCGTTCTCCGCTGTTTTGAATATTGGGTCATATGTCAAGTGCATATTAAGGAATTCCTGTAGTGGTACGGTACCGACACACTTCACTCATGCAGCCAGTTTGTGTTCATGCACACCAAAGATCCTACACATGTACACATACACATCAAAGATAAATAAAAGTCAAGATCACAATTCATGAATGTACAGTAAGCAGTGCTTACTGTACATTCATGAATTGTGATCTTGACTTTTATTCATCTGAACTGCAGAGAGTCTCAGGCCTTTATTTGAAACAGGATAATATCAGAGTTTCGTCTTATTCACAATGACGTCCGTTTCCATCAGTGCAAAAACGTTCCTATACTCTCAGAATTCAAAACAAATCCACTCCTGTCATTTCTACTTTGCTGTTTCTTCAACCTCTGTTCAGTTTCTGTCAATGAATCCACACGTCCTCCTCTATTGTGCACGTTTGTTTCTTCTGGCGTCTCAGTGGGTTTAATTTCTTCGTTCCTGGCATATTTTTGACATACAAAACATCTTTTTTTAAACAGAAACTGTTAAAATCTTCTCTACTGTGCTGTTTTTTTTCTCATCCGTGTTGTGTTGCTGTCGATGAAATCACAAGCTGCAGATGTTGCACATGAGAAATGTGGCAGGACTGGGAGTGATTATGCTCTTTGAGCCACTAAAGAGGCTTTTAATTTGAAAGATCTGTGCACACTGTAGCAGGAAGAGATAAGTTTTGCTGACAGCAACTTAATACTCATCAAAAAATGGCAAAAGAGGAAGCAAAAGAAGAAGATTAGTGAGTGAGGACAGTTTTTCTGTAAACAGCCATGTCACAATAAACATAATTAGACGTTAGAGCTAACACACAGATATCATTTAAAAGAGTCTTACTGTGAGTGACGTGTTCAGAACGACTCTCAGATGGGGCACGAGGCAGACAGGTTGCACTGAAGCAACAGTTTGATCACATCATGCCACGGCAGGAGTGACTGAACAGAAGGTCAGCTTCCTGTTTATCTCCGTCTGCGCTCGTAAACATCACCTGTTCAAAGATGGCTCCCCTGAGAAAGGCGCCGAGGCTCTGAGTGTCAGAGGGCTCGTATACAGTCGGTGACACACATGAGCGTCAGGAGGAACATCTGTAACTCAGCTGAGCACAAACGGGACTGATATCCAGGAAATACAACGTTAGGAGGTCGACATGACACATGTTGGTGCATTAGACGGATTCTGAATCCTCTTCAAAGTGAGTTTGGGGAGTTGACAGGAGGAACTGAACTCTGAGTTTTAGGAAGACTTGGTGGTGGCACAAGAGGAAAAGCCTGAGGGTCACTTCAGACATGGTCTGATGAACATGCTCAGTGGCCCCTATTTACCCCCCCCTGTTTGTCCCACTGCCTGTGTGATGTGTACAGTTATATTATGCTGGAACTGCCCCTAAGTTTGATGTGAGGTAATTTGACAAGCACAAATGAATGTTGGAATAAACTGTGATCATCAGGGGAGCAGAACTGGAGGAGTGAAGGTCTTCAGCACAAGAATCAGGATCAGGGAGGAAGACCTTAATGCTTTTATCATGTCTGCTGATGTTTGACTTCAGTGGTGCATTATTCTAAAACTGTTTTTCAATTAAATTAGCACAAACCAGATGCCACACAGTAAACCTGGAGCCTTTTCAGGCCCCGGGGACTCGCCTTGCCTTGGGGTAGTTTGGGGCGGACTGCTTTGTCCGGTTACTAATCCAGGGCTGCCTGGAGACCACGAGTTTCATGGAAATTTGACCAATTGTTGTCAGTCTTTCTTGCTTTGGATAGACAGACTGACATCCTGCTTGAAGCCAGAGCTCTTATTGATTATTGTCAAACACCAAAGAGATGCATCTTTTAGAAGTTCTGATCCGCCGTCGTTACCGTGCAGCCAACCAATGAGCCAGTAAAGGCTGAGGACAGCAGCTGATGATTCAAGTTTTTAATTGAAGCAAATATGAAACATTAGTGTTGGATAAAACACAGCAGACTCAGTGATGATGATTTTTTTAATTAGAGGAAGAATAAACCACCAACTGTTAAGAGTTAGTAAAAAATTAATCTGGATTCAATGAATAGTCTCAGAAAAACAGTCTCTCTAGTAAGTCCACATTACACAGTGATTATCAGCACTAGTAATTATTAACCAGCCACAAGCGTAAGAACTGCACACGTTCATTAGCGACACGGCCAGTTTAGCTCTACCTGATCATAGACAGGAACATTTTTAGTATCTCACATGACAAACACCTGAGAAATGGACGAGGATCTTCAGCCCCTTATCACTCAGTAGAATCACCTCAGCCCCACGGTCAGGGCCGACGGTCACCAAACCAACAGCTGCAGGTGTTTTGGGGGATTTTTGCCCGTTTGTTTTTGGGATAACGGGCATTTTTTGGACTATCACTGTATTTGCTGGGCCACTTATCTGACAAAATGGTGGCTAATAAGATAATGTCTGTGGGACTGAGCCAGCAGTAGCTGCTACTAGCATGACGATGTTTAACTGAGACTAAACGCTGGTGGCCGGTTTCGAAGAGGTTTAAATGGCATTTACAGACACAAAGTCAGAGTTCAGAGGTCTTAGTTGTTGCTGAAAAGTCTCCCTAGAGGCTGCAGTCCGGCTGAACTTGGCTGCTGAGTCCTTTTTCTGTTGTTGTTGAAGTGAGTCAAGTTTACAGTTTGTTCAGCCGTGCAGCTCTGAGGGCGTCCGTGCTCTATAAGCCTCCTGCTGACACGACGTTCAGAGGCAAAGCACTTATTAAACAGCCGCTCTGAACTCGGCAGCCACTCGCACATGACTTAACATTTTTGCAAGCACCTTGCTTTTGCATGGGAAGTGCTTAAAAACTAAAATCCACGGCAGCGGCGGCCGTGAGAATGTGTGGAGGGGAAGGAGGGAAAAAAAAGACGGGGCGCAGTCGCTACTCAGCACTCTGCGGGATTAGACTGTACACATCAACCCGCAAACAGACAGAAAAGCCGACTGTAGCTCCTTTTGCAAAAAGGAGGCAATGAATTTAAATTATGCATGAAGCAGAGGGCATTTTGGGAAATAAGCGCCATTCCCCGGGAGGACTGGCACCCCCTTCACCCCCCATCAGCCTCCAGCCTCCAGTATCAAAGAATGATCTAATGTCACGCATAGAAGAAAGGTTACTTTCTGCATACGCATTGATATTTCTGCTTCCATCTCTGACCTTTTTCCGTTCTAAGCTGTGATTTTTTTTAAATGCGAACTCAGCCCCGCGTCCGCCTGTCTGTCACTCTCTGTCTGTCTGCCCGCCTGCCTGTCTCAGAGGCTCAGGATTAAAGCTCAAATCACACAAAAACCAACGTGAGAAAAGGAGAGAGTGAACAGAAACCCGGGGGGAGAAACCGTGACCTTATTACTCACAATATCAACGTGTAAAAGAAAAAAGACGGAAATTAAATAACTTTTTAAAGCGTCTCCTGTACCTGTCATCCGTCGCCACGTAGGTAAAGAGAAGAGCAGTTACACTCTTGTTATTTTTGCCTTAATTGGCTGTTTGTGCAACATAATTAACGTTTTAACGAATCTGAGCGTGTTTTTTTTCCTCCTTTAAATCAGCTGATCCTGTTTCACGCTCAGCAGCCGCTGTTTGATATGTGGTTTCCGTCTTTCAGCAACAAATTAAGCGACGTTCCTGGCACTTTGTGAACTATTAGTGACTTTAAAAATACACACTGAGCTTTAATTGATTTCCTTCAAATGGGAAGCAGTGAGCGTGTGGATAAAGGGATAATGACAGTTTTAATCAGCATCTCCGGCTCTTGCCAGCTGAACTGTGACACTGCACTCTCAGGTTTGGTGGCTTTAAGGCATTTACACAGAAGAGATCTTTGCACACAGAAACACCAGTGTTTGTGACGGGGAAGCTTTATGTGTCAAACACACTTCTATTTGAAGTCATCTCTGACTCTAAACTGTATTATCTCTGAGGAAATTGCACTGCAGCCAGATATTAAACAAAATCCCAGACAAACAAGCGTCTGAACAATAAGCAACATGTGACACTAAACATCAGAGATGTCAATAAAAGACAAACACAAAGGGGATAAAAAAAAAAAATCATTCAAATAGACAAAGAACAGTAGTGCAACTATTATACAGAAATAATGACATTAGATCACACTGACTGACTTTTATGGTCCACAGTGGAAATTTGTCTTCACAAAAGTACATTCAATGCACATCAGACAGCAAACCAGTAAAAACATACAGAATATAAGATACACAGGCAGCAAGTTATTCAAACAAGAAAAGAGAGTAGATCTTCCACAGTGTAAACTGTGAGGGTGGTGGGCGTGAGCTAGAAAAGGTCAGATGGACATTAACATAAAGTGAAGCACATCAGAATTTATATCAGAATTATGCACAATTCCAATAATCCATCTGTTTCTCCGCCCATTTGATTAAACAAAGTGCCTCCCAATCACCGATCTGTCCCACAACATGGTGCAGCATCAGTCGGTCTGTTCTGGGGAGTTCAGTGAGGGGTCCTGGATGTGTTCGCTGATGTGATGTGAGGGGGGGTTTCTAATCGCACACTTCTTCTCCTCCTTGGTGGGAAACAAACTAAATTATTATTGTCTTTGAAAGAACTCCCTGAGAGAGTTCTGTACCTAAACTTCATCTCCATCTCGGCCTTTTTTCTCCTCCCCTGTTGCTTCCAGGTTTCTCATCCTTCCTCTGTTTCTCTGTCTTCCTCTCCACAGACCTCAGGCCTCTCCCCGACGTGGCGATGACTGGTAACTGCACCCACGAGTGCACCGAGTTCGGCCACTCTGACTCCTGCTGGATGCCCGGCCAGCCTTCCCCCACCCGCAAGGTGTCCAAGAACGCCCCCACGCTCTCTACCTTTGTGCCTTACCAGGAGATGGACGGGCAGGAGCAGCTGATGGCCAACGGCAGCCCCAAGCCCCTGACGACGGAGGAGCGCGGGACGGGCGGCGGCGGCAGCAGCTCCAAAGTGGCCAACATGCGGTTCATGACGCCCTACAGCAGTGCCTACCCGGGGGGCGGAGACTCGTCCGGTAAAGACTGTGGGCTGGAGGAGATCCCGCTGAGCCAGGCGGTGGAGTACCACTCAGCCACCACTCCGACCGGCCAGACCTCCAAGAGGGAGATCTACCTGTGAGGGCGCAGCTCTCCACCTTAAAACCCCCACCCTCCTCCCTACGCTCCTCCTCATCCCCCGTCGCTGCTCGCCACCACCTGTCCCGCCCCTCACTGCCGCCCCCTGTGCCTATTACTCGCCGTGCCGCAGCACCGACTCCCTTCTTCCTTTTTATAACTGCATCCACCGTACAAGGCTTTAGTCCCTCGCCCACCTCGCCCACTGCCACCGCCGCCACCCCCTCTAGAAACCAATCAAATGTAAAATAGAATTAATTAAAGTCAATTGAAGAAAACACGCGGCTCCCGCTGCTGCGGAAGGAATGTAAACTACACCACATTGTTGTGATAATTTAATGGGAAACTATTTAGCTACTCACGTATTTGAGTTGGATTTTTGTGCGTTGCTTTAGGCTTTGTTGCTGTGTTGGAGCAGAAAAAGAAAAAACACCTTTTTGGGGTAGGAGAAGAACTTCTTGTAAATCCTACTTAAGTATACCGTGTAATGCTATCTATCCTGAATTTTTTGGATTTGGATTAGTTTGATTTCATTTTTTCTTTTTAATTTTTCCTCTGTCGACTCCGGAGCCTCCAGGAAATACATTTTTGAGCCGAGTTGCATCAAATCAACTGGGCTCGTTTTTATCAGGAACAGCTTGTTGTCAACGTAAAGACGTTTGCAGAAACGCGGCTGTTTTCCCGTCTCTGGAGTTGTTGTTGAGAACTCTTTCAGGTCTGTTAGTTTTTTGCCGTGAAGAGGTCTTTTTTCAGTGTACAGAGCTGTAAATACTACAAACAGTGGCAGAGGAAGCTGTGAGGGTCCGTGGCTGTCGGCCTGTCTGCAGAACTTCACCTAACGTCGGACTGATGGACTGAAAATCTTCGCATGTACAGAGAAACGATGCCGCGGCGTTCACCGTCACTCTGCAGGAACCTGGACTCTTGAGCATCACCGACGGTGCCGAGTTACAAACACAAGACTTTTTATTATTTGTTTCTCTCCTCTATATCTTTACAACACAGTTGAATTTGGGTTCATGAGGGGACAAAATCATCCGAGGTGCACAGATACCAACTTATTCAGAACCGAAAGAAATCTGAGCTCTAAGTGCTTCAGTCAGTGGATCCGAGAACCCGATCGTGATGTTAATGCTCTTGTCAGTAGTATACCATAAAAGTTACCGTGAAAGGGTGTGACAGTTACATTTATTCTCAAAAAAAGCTACCCAAAAAACCTCAGACATGAAGAACACACACATTTTTGTTTTCATGTGTAAAATTGAAAAAAAAAAAAAGTCCTTTTCCGATGATAAATGACTTTTTTACGTATGAACTCATGTTGTCACATCAAAGAAACATTTCGCCTGAGCTTGAGGAGGCTGCAGTACAGCTGAAACATCAAACTTTCTTTAGTTCGGCTTCACGAATGTCAAGATTTGCCGTTTTTACGTCGTTGTAAACTGATTATCTCTGGATTAGATTCTAACAAACAGTTTCCTCAACAATGAGACCAAATAATTAACTGATGAATCAAAAAAAAAAGAACAGAAATCTGAGAAAAATCATCTTTTGCAGCTTTAGTTCTTTTCAGCCCATCAAACCTTCCAATCAGTTCAAGATAGATAGAAATGAAGTGAATGTGGTGCCAGAGGACATGAGGAGAGGGCAGAGGGGTTCATCATCTGGGGAGCAGGAATGTGAACGGTAAATGTCATGGCGGGATGTTGCTTAGATTTGAGTTAAAGCAGAAGCCCGATGGTGGCGCTAGAGGTACGATCAGGGCATCACTCCATCTTCTAACTTTGTCCTCTGGGGAACATGAATGTTCACAGCTAATTTAGTCCTGATCCATCCCGGTGGTTTTGGAGAGGCAGTACCTTGTTCCAGTCGTTAATTACTCTCTTGTTAGGACGAAGACAGTTACACAGCAAAAGACTGTAAAGCTTGATGCACAAAGGGAGAGTAAGTTAAGGAGTCGTGCCGGCACACAGCAGCTCTGTGAGACACCGGCGGTATCAGTGCACCTCTACACATCTCAGCTGTGTGAGTGTGTTTGTAACGCTGGCGAATGTTCCCCCGCTGCGTTCCTGAGCTTGAAGGAAGAGCTCTCTGGTCAGTGTCGCCTCTCGTTAGTTCCCGCCTCTTTACCTCCTCAGTGTGAGGCCGAGCTGTTTGGCGTTTAGCAGAAGTATTTGTTAAACCTGTTAGCTCTGTGCAGCGGGGGAGGTGGGCGCCGCGTCCTGCGGTGCGGCAGTCGCCCAGGAATGCAGGATTAATGACACCTGTGCAGGCTTCAGTCCACTAACACCAACTCCACACAGCGCAGCAGAGAAACTCTAATTACAACCCGAGGCTCCGCACATTACCGGCGATAATTTGCACCAGTAAAAGCGAGCTGGTTTGGAAGTTTATTCATTGTGAGCCTGGTGTTAATGGCTGCTGAGGGTAATGTGAGATTTCACCTGTAGTGAGGCACGCTAGCTGAGGCTGGATGGATGAAAGGAACCACACAGTGAGAAAGTGCTCTGCAAAAACAAGTCATTTAGTCTCATACTGAGTCCTCAAGTCCTAAAACAAAGCAAGAAATCAGCCTGCGGAGTGAAATCATCTCATAATACAAGCGAGGAAATGATTGAACAAGTGTATATTTCAGTGTCATCCACCTTATTCAAGCCCAGCGCCTGGACCCCATGTTGATGCGTAGTACAGAGCCTTATAATGAATATTAATAGACACATGCCCACCAGCTAAATAGGGATTTCTAATCTGCTGTCCCGTTCACAAAATTGAGTTGAAACAAGAAAACACTCTCATAAAAATTGCAAAATCCTCAGTCTGTCTTTAAGAGACCTGAATGAATTTCTGAGTACATCAACAGCAAACATACATAAAATATAAATGTAATCGCTCAGAGTACAAATTTAAATAGAATAAAATACCAGAATATGAATAATATTCAGCCATAAAGCAGGACTGTGGCTCCTATAGAGAATGTTACATTAATATTCATTTGGATTTTTAATAAATAAAAGTATAAACATGTTTGATCCAGTAGGAAGATGTTGACAGCAGCCAAACCCCCCCCCCCCCCTTGTCCCCAAAGAGACTCTAAACCTCTAAAACAGCAGAGAAGGTCAGTTCTTACTGTTATTGTACTGTTCATTTTTAAAGTACAAATATTTACTGACGCAGCGGGAAACATACACGACAGTAGAAAACTTCAAGATGGCTGGATTATTATTTTTAGTCTCAAACACATTCGCTCAACAGAGATCCCGGGAATCTTCTCGCTTTTCCATTAAGAATGTGGAAAAAAGTCAGGAGAGGATTTTTAAACCATAAAAACTCTAACTGGATTGTTTGTTTGACCAAAAACAGATTTAGAAAAAAACAGCAGAGGACTTCTCTATGCAGACGACTCGTTGTTTTCCATCGTGTGCTTCTGTCCTGCACCTGAACTAAACTATCCACCATTAGTCGCTTTGAATATTACTTAAAGGGTAACTGCCCTTTATAAACCTGGGCCCAATTATTTAAATATATTTTGGTGTCTACTGTGACTGGTAGGTAGTAAAAGTGTTGGAACTGGTCCAGTAGATCACCTCAGCCAGCAGACACCAAACGGGCTGCAGTGGCTGCAACTGCACCTGATCACAGTAGGTCCACTAAAAGAGCTTGTTTGATCCACTGACAGGCTCAGAGTGTTATTCTAAGTGTGTGACAGCATCATGGAAAGGATCCCTACAGAGAGAGACCTGGAAGATCCTTTTGGTTTAACCACAAACAGCTGTTATATCGCTCTCTGCACACACACCAGATTCCATTCACTAAAACAGGGATTTTAGAGCTGCTGCTCTGCTGCTGCCTCCATCACGTCACTAAAAATAGGGCCGAGGTTTAAAGATACCGGTGTTATTGTTTAGTATTTATTATGTGTTAAAGCATTAAATCAAGCCAGAAATCAAACGTACCTCTTCCTGGTGAAGGAACCTGCCTCACTTTATCTCACATCAATTAATTTCTAAAAAACTTCCTGAAACAAAGAAAGCTGCTGTGGGAACAAGTGGGATTATTCCACCCGCGCTGAATATGAGACTAAAATGACTTGTCATGTATTTTTTGCAGCGTGTGTGATGTGAACATCCACCCTCCAGAATCACAGAGAGAACATCAAAGTGACGCCGCCGGGCTGCGACGCCTTCGAAGTCTAAACAGGCAGCAAAACGGGGCCATCTGCGGTGTCATGGGGGGGGGCTTTTTTTGGTTTTATTAGGCAAACAATCGCCTGCACCGAGTGTGTCGGCCCGCTTCGTTCCCCTGCTTCTTCTTTGGTTTTGTTTTTTTTTGATGTGGTTTCAGCGCCGCAGCTTAATTGGTTTTTACTGAACATACATTTGTTTTTGACGTGCTGAAGCTGGATGTGCGAGGTGAGGTGTGTGTCGATCGATTCAAAACACGATTCCTCCGATTTCTGAAGGCGATTTGATTCATCGTCGACGTGTCTACCTGTGCAGAAACCACACACACACACACACACACACACACACACACACGCAGTCAGTGTTCCATGCAGATAAATCGACCATCATTCAGCCGCCGTCAACCCTCCCAGTGACAGAGATTTAGAGTTCACGGGCGCCGCCGCGGCCCCATCTTCCTCTGGTGATTTAACGCTGGCGCTCAGAGCTCTGATTGATTATTTACAGGCCCAACATGGAGGTCCACATCGACCCTCCTCCTTCCTTTTCCCCCTCGCCACGCTTTTACAGTTTCACCGTAAACTAGTCATTCTTTTCCTCTCCACGATGCCGCCGGGCTCCCTGGCGGCCGGCGTGTTGTGCTGTCTCAGGTAAAGATAGAGGAGAGAGGTCAGAGTCATGTAGAGTTAGTTTAACCTCAAATCTTTGGCACCAATTAACCCCAGAAGAGGGAAAGCAACCTGTGGTGACCTCTGGTGACCTCTGGCGTTGCTGTTGGCTTTACCTCACAGCAAAGTGTGTGTGTGTGTGTGTGTGTGTGTGTGTGTGTGTGTGCGCCAACAATAACAAGAAAAATAACAATGAATAATAGTAGCAGGCCAACAGTGTGTGGACCGAGCTGCTCCTCCGTGTGCTCAACCTGCTGCAGGGATTCAGACCACGTCACTTTGGCCGTGTGGTGTGTTTCCACTTGTTTAAGAGCTTCAAACACACACGTGAAAAACTAAAGAATGACGAAATGGAATAAAGTCAACCTCTAAGTAATCAGATTACACCAAACCTTTTTTTTTTATTATTATTTTTACCTGAACTGAAGAAATTATGCATTTTCCCTTTAAGTCTACAGTTTGAAACACATTTACAGGAACAGTGGAGCATTTCCAACCACATGAAGGTCCGTGTCCACACAGTGCGTGTGTGTGTGTGTGTGTGTGTGTGTGTGTCTCAAGCTTTTTAGTCTTGAGGCTTCCTGTCAGACAACAAGCATTTCCTGCTCCCTAGAGGATCACCTGAACCCCCAGTACACCTACCGAACACCCCCACCACCACCTACCCATCAGCCCCCAGGAGAGCGGCTGTCACACACACTGACAGCCAGCCTGTGTGTGTGTGTGTGTGTGTGTGTGTGTGTGTGTCTCTGCATGCAGAGCGTCCACCTCTCGTCCGACTGCCTCCACATTCACTTTCAAGTGTGTTTCAGTGACTGGAAATATTTGCATGTGTGTATTTATGATGTTTGCGCTGCAGAGGAAGAGGAGCTTCTCCAGCTGCTGCTCCTCCTCTTCAATTAGCCGTCCAGGAGGTTTCTAGAGCTGCATTAAGATCTTCACATTTAGGATTCATCATCTTTCTCATCAGCTCTGCCTCCTAAAACCGTCCCGTATCTCTGGACACACGCTGGTTTACAATTAAAACTCTTTAAATCCAGTGTTTGTTGGTTTATTACCATTAAGAGCACTAGTGAGCCTCTGGAACACTGATTTATGACTGAAATGTCCTCTAAAAATGCTTTGCTTGATTTTTAAGAACACTTTGGTTTACTACTGACAGACATTATGTGTGAATGAATGAATGAATCCACTGCTGTCAGACACACGTCCTGTTTCTTAAAACACAGACTGCGTCTCAAACCTTTTACTTTTGTAGTGACGTATCAATGCTTTTCCTGTTAGCGCTGGATCACACTGTTCATCTCTGCAGCTCTACCAGGCTTTTTTAGCCTGTTTTTAGCTTCTGGTCTTGCTGCACCCTTCACGTCTGTGAATGTTGGACCTCCAGCCGGATGTTGGTGCTGTGGGTCCGCTGGATGTTTGATCACATGTCAGAGGGAATCAAAAATACAAATGAGCGAAGCTTTAAGACGAGTTTCTTCTGTAGGAACAACAAAAAAGTCACATTTGTACATCTTAAATTTGAATAAATAACCTGCAGCGAGATCAGGTCCGTTAACATGTCAACATGATTCAGAATCCAACAAAAGTCCCAAGTGGACTTCCTGGTCTTTATTTATTGAGCGCAGGCTTTGAGATGCAGCCTGTGTTTCCTTCACTTAAACACTGATCCACTCGTGAAACTTCTCTTTATGAGTCATGTCGTTGTTGAATCTGCTCCTAAATGACGGTAAAACATGAATGTTTCTGGTTGCTCGCTCTGTGCAGTTGTTCGAGAACACAACGGGAATTATTTCACTCAGCGCCCCCCCCGGCCCCCTCCGACTCGTCTCCTCAGTCTGATGTTTGGAGTCTGTCCGTCACATCAGGACTCAGTGAAATCATCTTCTCTCTTCTCTCCGTCCACTAATATTCAGTCTGGAACAAGTTTGTGCCTCTAATGTCCTCGCTGCTGTTTGTTTGGGACTTTAGCCTTGAAGCCCTCAACGTGGAGACGTGAGCGGTGGTGCGACCCGTCGCTTTGTCGCTCCTACGTCACCTGACTTCCTGCTTCGCTCCCGTCATAACGACTACAGCCACTAGAGGTCGTCTACGTTAACGTCGGGTGTTTTAAACCCTGAAAAAGCGGCTGGTGTCGGTGTTAGGACAGCATTTTTCAAACCTCAGTCTCTGATCTGCACCCTCAGAGCCAGTTAAACCAGATCACGTGATTTTTTAAAGGTTTTCCTCTCTTTTTTGAGGTTTCATTCATTTTTCGGCTAAAATTTCTACTTTGAAATCATGTTCCCAGAAGCTCAACCAGTCACTTGATCAGATATTTGAATGACGGACGTTTCCTTTGGTTTTAATTGGTTTTACTCTGTGACCTTTATTTAACCGCATCAGTGCACAAGTCTAAAGTCCAGAACCAAGCGACGCCGTCAGAGCGGCCGACTTGTTCCACATGAAGTCATGTGATAAAGTTTGGAGTGGTTTGCTGTTTTTTGGTTGTGTATTATACTGATGCTGGAGTCTCAGAGGACGAGGCTCCAGCTGAGCATGAAACAAGCCAACTTTATAAATATTATACATTTTTGTTGTTGTCGCAGTTGTTTTATCAATGTTATGGAATCAACACTGCTATAGACATACTGTATGAATATAAATGGTCGTTGCTGTTTTTTACCAGATGCGGAGGTGTAAATGATGTTTCCTGAGCAGGCAAACTGGACTCTGTGTTTTCTATTTTCTTTACTCCATCGAGTCCAACAGTCAAAACAGTGAAGCAGGAGATTTTTTCACACCAAACCCCAGTCGGGCCTCTCAGGCTGAGTTAGAACAACTGCGGAAGCTGAGAGCAGCCGTGGATGCTAATGCTAATTTAAGATTAGTTGTCTCGTAGCCACGACTCGTCTCAATCACAAGATTACTGTTGGATCCTCCAGGATGTGAGACGATTAGCCTTAAACCTAACATGAACACCGCTGAATCTAAAGGAGACGATAAACTTACATTCTGTTTCTATTCCAACACATTTGTGGCTGCGGTTTTGAACCTTTGCAGACAGATAAAGAAATAAATGTACACTAAAAACACACAGATAATTAGGTCATGCTCATGAGATAATCTTTAGATATCTCAGAATAATAATCTTAATAAATTTATTAGAACCAAAGCTGCATAATTTGTTATTTGGAGTACGTATATAAACTACTGTTACAAAATGAATTTTATGGACGTCCAACCGTCCGAATCGACTCTGCAAAAAAAAAAAAAAGAAAAGAAAGAAAACAATGAACTTGTAATCGTTGGATGTTTCTGAGATGACGTTATAGTTAGCAGAGGTGATGATGGATTAAATCTTTATGGGGAGAAAACAGGTCTGAAAAGATGAAACAAAACTAAAAGAACAAACGACCACGGCGGCTCCGAGCTTCCGTACATTTAGGATGGAGTGGAAAATGTTAGTTTTTTTAAACTAGAGTAAGAAAACAGCAGGACAGAGCTGCAGAATCACTTTTGTCTTTACAGGAAGTCCACGTTTGTAGCCTAATTGTTGGTTGGTTATATTTATATAGGAACAATGCTAGTGATGCCTTGTTTTTTGTACAGTTTTATGTACATGGAAGTGTAGGTTTTTAAAAAATGAAGATGAAAAAATATATATATTGAAACACCGTGAAGGGAATCTGACCTTGACCCTGTAGGATTACATTGTCTAAAGTACCGTAGGCTCTATTAAATGTAGGAGTGATGAGTCAGGCTCAGAGCGGAGGACGGCAGCGTCTCTCCTCCAATCATCCACCGGCTTTACCGCTTTCCTTTCCGTTCTCTCATGTTCGTCCTGAAGACAAACTGTACATTTCTTCTGTTCCTTTGTTTTGTTGGGTTTTTTCTTTCTGGAGGAAGTTGGTTGGTGTGTTTGTTTGAGCCTCATCTGTTCTCTTTTGATCAGCATCCGCATGTTTGAATTTTAAAAAAATGTGGTCTTTTATTTTTGCTGAGCAAATCAAAGAAATGATATCTTGTAATTACTCCTTCCTTATAGCTTTACAATAAAATACATTCAGTCAAAGGAAGATAACGGCTGTCACTCTTTCTGTCTCCGTTCGTCCTCAGCCGACATCCTCTTCTCCCAGAGACTCTTTTCAATAACTCAGCATCAAGTAAACCAGCTCACAGCTTCTGCTCTGAAAGTGCTCATCAGGCCGGAGTTCAGCGGAAGGTAGAAACTTTCTACAATGTGGTGAACTTAAGATAAGACAAGAAAAGGTGTGTGTGGTCCTTCTAGAGGTCTTTATATAACAGGTAATGATGTTTAGGTGGAGCAGCATGGTGGTGCTGTGGTCAGCACTGTTAACTCACAGCTAGAAGGTCCCAGGTTCAAATCCTGGTCTGAACCTGGAATCTTTCTGTGTGGAGTTTTGGGTTCCCACAATCCAAGAGACATGCAAGCTGGGTTAATTGGTGACTCTAAATTGGCTGTAGGTGTGAGAGTGAGTGTCTGTATGTGGCCCTGTGATTGGCTGGCGACCACTTCAGGGTGACCCCGCCTCTCGCCCGAAGTCAGCTGGGACTGGCTCCAGCTCCCCCGAGACCCTAACGGATAAGCGGTGTAGATTATGGATGCTCGTGTTTATCACCTTAGTTTGATACGTTAGCATAGTAAAGAGCAAAATGCTGTTTGGTGACATAACGGCATCTTTCCAAGCTTTTGCAGAAGCCGTCAGGAGCAGCGACGCCGTGAGTCCGTGAGTCCGTCCAGAGAGGAAACTGCTTAGACGGTGGAGAGTCTCAGCTCATCAGGCCGCCGTCAGGAGGCCTCTGGTGTGTCTTCACTGTTAATTAGCAAAAGTTTAGGGCGACAAAGTGCAGCAGGGGCTGGTGGGAACTAAATGAGTTCTGCTGATTGTTGCTTATAAAACAAAGTTTGATTGAAATTTTGTCCTGATGATGATTCATCCTCAGGGACCATGAATGGAAACAGCAGCTCACAAAACAATGATTTCATATATTACTGTATATAGAATATATTTTATTTATTTATTTATTTATTCTCCCACAGTATGACACACATTAATACAAGTGTAGATTAAATAAAAAGAGAACATAGATGGCAGAGGAGGTGGAGGGTTATCCTTCATGGCTTGTCCAGCTGGATACTAGCTGAATGTCCAGTTTGCTAAATACGTCATAACAGGGGTCCATCTTTCTAAATAAATGTCCATCCGGAGTCGCAGTTATATTTTCCATGCAGTTCACGGCCTGTAGTCTTTGCACCCATTGGTCCGAGGAAGGTGGGAGGGGTTTGAGCCAGTTTACTGTGATCATTTTGTGGGCAATCACCATCAGAACTCTGAGCATATACAATTAGTTTATTCCTAACCCTCTTGAAGGTGCAGTGCCCAGAATTAGCTGCTGCTGCTCCAAGTGTAAAATCTCACCTATTTCCTTCTTCACCCCCCCCAAAACTTTAGAGCAATCCCAGAAAATGTGAGAAAAGTCCCCTATAAGACCACAACCTCTCCAGCAGAGAGGGGACATACTGTTACTAGAGGTGTTTTAAAATATCTCATTCTTATTTTTTGCTATTTTTCAAAGGTCCTTAAGCTCAGACGCCTCTAAATAACATCGTGCAACATGTTTGGCAGCAGTTTACCTCTAAATTCACCTCAAGCTCACTTTAAAGTTCTTCAGCTGAGCGGCCGTCTGTCCGTCCCTGCTGGACACTGGAGGACAGTCCGTTATTCCTAAACCCCAACAGTCTGAATAGTTTGGCCCCCGTTCCTCCGAGGTCTGCTTCACCCCAGCACAGGGTGGGGGCAGAAGTTTTTGGACTATTGGTGTCCAGTAACACTCCAGCAGCTCATCGTCTGTTGGCCTGACTGCTGCTTTAACCTGCAGACCTCAAAACTCCCAGAAAAGATCCCAGAGGATGCGACCGGTGACAAAAAGCAGGTTTCTCCTTCAGATAATGAACGGTTTTCACAGAGAGACCCCCCCACCCCCCCCAACATTCACCCAAAAAGTTTTCTGGCAGACGGGCTTCTGAGTGACTGGCGGTCTTTTCAGCGCCGCTCTCCTGATGTTCCTGAGGAGCCATAAACGCCTCGCCTCTGCTGCTTCACTGTTATTGGATTCCACTTCAGGAAATTGACTCGTGAATCCTCAAGTTGCAGTGTGTCGCGCCCTAAAGCGAGACGCCACCCAATCACATTTCAATAAAAACAAACCCCGTATGTGGCTGCTGTATATGAGGAATATCAAACGCACTCAGAGGAAGGCGCTTATGACACTGTGCTTATAGCGCTGTTGCATCGCATTACAGCAGTAAATTGAAATTCTGGGCGAAATGATTAAATTCATTGCCACACAATATTTCTGGGAACAACAAAAAGAAAATATTATCACAGCTTGTTTTGAAGAAGATGACACAGTTGCAGCAGGTTGCTTTTCTCTGCCTTCTGCTCCCCAAAGGTTTCATCACTTTACCCCATTTCTCGTCTTCTGGTTTTTTATTTAGGCTGTTTGTCTCCACATCCCTCCTCCTCCTCCTTTTCTTCCTCCTCTTCCCCCTTTTTCCCACACTTCCTTTCATCTTAACTCACCACATCCCTCTCTTTCTCTGTCTTTCCATCCTCATCCTCTGTTCCGTCTTCCTCTTGTTTCCTCACTAGCTCCCTTTCTTGCCTCCTCCTTCCTCAGTCTGACCTTCCTCATTCTCTCCTCCTCCCTTCCTCCTTCCTTTCATGTCCTCTTTGTTTCATCTTATCTTCCTTTAGTATTTGCTTGCTCCCTCTTTTCCTCCTTTCCGTACTCACATTCTTGTTTCTCTTAATTTCTGTCCATCCTCCTTTCTTTAGTCTCTTTGTCCTCTTTTTATTTCCAGTTTTATTCCTCCTTTCTTACACAATCCTCTGTGGCTCTTCTCCTCCTCTTCCTTTCCTTTGTCCTCCCTTCCCCGTTCATCATTCCTTCCAATGTCTTCTTCTCTACTCCCATCCCTCCTTCTCTTGCATTTGATTCTCTCTTTCCTTCCTTGGTTTGCACCCTCCTCTCCTCTCACTGTGGAGGCAGAGATGTAAAACAAACCTGAAACAGGAAGCAGATGATAATATAATAATGGAAGATGAAGCTCTATTGATTCCTGGTGTTGAAATCAGGTCACAGCAGCAGCAGAGAGGAGAAATTAGAGCCGAAGAACGGAGCAAATGGAGGAAGTCAAATATGCAGAAGCAGCAATTTCAAGGTGATAAGAGCACATTAAGATGAATGTATGAACGAGGAAACTTAACTCAGTGTGAGGTGGGAACGTTTGGATCTCCGGGAGAATTTTAAACCGAAGTTCTAAGAGTTCTATTTTAAAATGTACACTGGCCCAAAGAATAAAATTTCCCTTCCACGGGAGTCAGACTTTTCTTTTCCGAAGACTTGAGAGCCGAGATTTCTGCTGGAAAGTGGCGCCGAAAGCCTCTTTCAGCCCGCTTCACACCACAGCCCGAGCTGTGGATGAAGAGGAAGATGAAAAGGAGGAGAGAGGAGGAGGAGGAGGAGGAGGAGGAGGAGGAGGAGAGACGCGTTATGTGGTCAGGAAATACATTTTTGTCAGTGAGAGAAAGAGCCAGAGAGCCGGGGGACACGGAGAGTTTTGTGTAATTGGCATTAGGCAGACTGTGAGGCAGGCGGTGGGTGGAAGGTGATGTATGGATGGAGGAGATGTTAAAGAAGTGAACAGACACAGAGGAAGAGGAAGCAGGCTGCCTCCAAAACAGGAGTCTGTAATGATGAGGCTAATGAGGAAGTGATGATGCAATCTGAGGCATCACCAAAGAGTAAAATAACAGCCGGAGGTAAAAGAAATGCATCACAAAGTCAACCGTCAAGGAAAAAATGCGATAATATACAATTAAGTTGTCGGCAAAAATGTTGTGGAGCAGAAACAATGCAGGGAAACTTTCCCAACTTATTTGTGTTGTTGAACAGTTTTTATGGTCTGTTTAGGGAGGGGGGGGGGGGGGCGGTCCTCGGGCTCAGCCGGAGAGCAGGTTGTCGAAGCATCCTCGGGTGGATGTGTGAAGCCTGATGAGCGTGTAGCTCCTGCTGGCAGTGCTATAGTCCTCCGGGTGAAGACAGGGACAGGAGGAGTAGTGACTCCAGCTGGTGATCTAACGCTGACCCACCTTCACCTTCACCTACCAACCAGGGAGATGATGCTGAGGTATGAAGGTTGAAAATGTTGTTAGGAAGAAAAGAAAGATGTTTCTGACCTCACTTCTGTTTCTTTGTGGCTTGTTCTCAGGTGTGTCTTGTAAAAGATAATCTGCCAGTTCCATGAAACACGTAGAAGAATCAATGGAGACATCAGGTAACACGGTTTTAAAGTCTCTAAATGTGATGGGTGAGTCCAGTTAGAGGGCAGGTGTGCAGGTAGACATCAGGTGAAGATGAGAGAGGAGATGTGAGGTCGGCTGGCTGGAAGCTTTAGCAGCAGAGTAACAGCTGTCGGTAAGGAAGTCCTGATGGGGGGGGGGGGGGGGGCAAACTGAGGGCAAACTGAGCACCTTGGAGACGGCCAACAGTATAAAACACCACATACGGACACAGTGGAGCTGCTCCCACGTTGTTCTGGTACTTTAGTGTTTAATTTGGTTTCTGTTGGACTTTTCAGGGAACTCAAAGATGCTTTAAAATATAAAAGTCTCTACAAAACTTTAACGGTGTGACGGTGGCTGACCAAGTTTGAAGTCGATCGCTTCAGCCCCCTCGGACTAGTTTGCCATAAAATCCAATATGGCCGACTTCCTGTTGGGTTGAGGTCATCGCTCCAAGAGACTTTTTTGTACGTCTTGAAGAGATACACGAACCCACCATATTTCGTACATGTACATAAAACGCAGGTCCGGGGCTTGAATTTAGGGGGCGCTACGGAGCCATTTTGCCACGCCCATTTGCGAGACCTATAAAATACGTAATATTTCACCAAGACTGATGCGTGTGCAAAGTTTCATGAGTTTTCATGCATGTTCAGGCCCCCAAAACTGCAATTCATTTGGGAGAATAAAAATAAGAAAAAGAAAAAGAAGAAGAAGAAGAAGAAGAATTCTTTGCATTTCAACACTGAAAGTGGAGGCAAATTATTTTTGGTGTTTCCTGCACCAAGTCTGTCGTTTCTCCACTTTGGAGCTTGATTGTGCCTGAACAGAAAGCCTGACTGTGGCGGGCCAACGAGGCCTCTTACTTATCGTGCTACTTATCAGACAACAGCACCTTTAAGAGCACCAGAGGGGTTTTGGTTGATTCCTGGCTGGGTTCTAGTTTCTCCTCCTGCTGTCAGAGGACACTGAGCAGCGTGGACGGTCATCTCTCTCTCTCTCTCTCTCTCTCTCTCTCTCCAAAAGCATGTCCTTTCTTCCCTCTAAATGTTGCATGTGTGAATTAAAGCAGGACCTTATCAGAGCGCTCCCAGCCACAAGTGTTCCCATTGAAATGCAAGGCGTGATGTTTAATCACTATAAGCGAGATCTGCGGCGGCCGGGCTAATCTCCATTTTAACATTTCACACAGCGCCTGCAGTTATGTGCCTTTTTCCCTTCCTTCCTTCCGCTGAAGCGACGAACAATAGCTCCTTTTTTCCCCGGCGTTGAAGTGGCGGCGGAGAGGAGGCAGAGCGCCGGGCGGCAGCGTTAACAGCAGCTAACAAACTTGACCTCGGCGGGTTCATGCAAATGCACAGTTAGAGGGAAGAATGGCTGCCGCTGCTAAAACATGACCCTCACTTGAACCTTCTCCATCCGGCTGACGAAGAGGAGTCGCACTTGGAGCTGTTCAAAGCGATGAAGATCAGCCCCAGGATCATTATGCATTACAAACTGCCATTTACATTAATGCATTAATTATGGTTTCAGAAAAAACAGGAGATAGCAGAGCGGGAAGCTTCCTTCTTGTTCTTCGACTGCGATCAGATCAGATGGCTCAAACACGGAGGCTCCATCTTCTGCTGCTGTTCAAATCCAGTCAGATGTAATGTCTCATTATGAGACACAAAGCATCATGGAAACAGGAAAATATTTCTAAAATATTAAAATGTTTTAGTGTTACAGTCGTTTCGGTGCTGGAGGTGATGGAGGTCTCTGGATTCATCTTCTAACGTTCAGAGCGTACAAACAGAAATCCATCCACACCAGTGACACTATTTCCTGCTTGGTGCACATGAAGTAGTTACTGTAGTTCTAGTTAGATACACACAGAACATGATGCTACACAGTAGTTCAATATGTGAGTTCCTTCGCTCCTGCGTCCAAAACAAACACCTTAAAAACTGGATTTAAAAAATGGACGACTTGTAAACCAGCTTTTATGTCCTGATTATTATTATTATTATTATTATTATTATTATTATTATTATTATTATTATCATCATCATTCTGACCTGTAAAGAGCAGATTTAAACATAAACAGCCTCTCACAGCACTAATTCTGCTTTATTCTCATTTCTCCGATGTTGTGATGGACGGACCGAGCGGACGGACGGACGGACGGTTACCCGGATGCGGGGTTCGCTCTGCAGTCTCGGACAGTAACAGACCCCCTCACCCCCTGCCCTCCCTCCCCCCCCTCCCTGGTGTGTGTGATGTTCACGGCCTCTCTCCATCACTGTCGGCCCCGGGGCAGGCCGCTGAGGAGCCCGCTGAGGAGAGAAAACAGAGGCGGGGGCGGACAGAGGGATAAGAAGCTGGAAGGAGGGATGGATGGATGGATGGAGGGAGTGCGGGGGAGGAGGGGGACGAGGGGAGGGCTGGAAGTTTCCCCTCAGGGCCTCCAGAGGCAGCGCTTGTATCAATCACTCGACGGGAGGAGAGGGTGATTCTGACGGATGATATCCCCCAGCCAACGCCTCCTCCTCCACCCCCTCCTCCCCCTCTCTCCTCGTCTCCCCCCTGACCCTGCATGGATGAACTTCCCTCCTTCAGCTCTGGCTCCATCCCTCTGTCCTCTTCATCCTCCCCTCCTCTGTTCCTGCATGGATGAACCTCCACAGTTTTTCCTCCTTCACTCTTCCTCTTCCTCCCTCATTCACTTCCCTCCTTTTTCCTCGTCTCTCCCGTTAGGACCTTAGTGTCACTCCTTCTTCCTCCTTTCCTCCCCACATGCCCTCTTCCTTCCTTCCTACTGCTCCATAAACCTCTTCTTTCCCTCCTTTTCCTCCTCCTTTTCCTCCTCTATCCATTTCCCTGCTTCACTTCCCTCCCTTCATGCCTCTTTCCATCGTTTCTTTCACTGATCTTTTAATTGAATTTCTCAATTTAAATCAATAACACCACCATGCCCCCCCCCCCCCCCCCCCCCCCCTCCATCATGTTAAACAGATTGTACTACATGTGTGCACACAGAGAAAGGCCTCAGTCGATACACCTCAGTGATGGAAAGACTAACTGGGAAATGATTTATGAAGCTTCAGGTTCGTCCTGGTTTTGGGTCATTTCAACTCTAAAGACTAAAGAGAGCTCAGAGAACTTCCCTCTCGGCTGGTTCAGACTGGGAGTGATGCAGCCGATGTCCCACACCTGGAGACGGAGTGGATCTTTCCAGCCTAAATTGGCTCATCGATTGTTGTTTGAAGGTTTTGTCCCCATGCGGTCCTGATTCTGGACAAAGAGGGAGCATCGGTGTCACTCGGAGATCATCCCGAGAATAAAGGAAACTGTTTGTCAGGAGCTTTATTCAGGAAAAACCTCCCAACCTTTAACATCATGTCCGACCTGTAAATACCTGAAATATAAAGTTAGTAGTTATTAACAATCATCCAAATGAGGAAAATGTCTTTACTATAAAAACTGGGCTAGAAAGTCACATGGTTTAAATAAGAGGAAGTCCTCGGGGTCAGGATGAGGACGGCTCAGTGAGGTGTGTCTCCATCGTCACCCAGGAAGCACTGCTTCATTAGCCACCAACATTTCCAGGAACTTTTATTTCCAGGAATTTATTTACCTGGGGAAAAGAATTCCTGGTAATCTTTATTATATATATATATATATATAATCTTTATTCAGACCAGGCTGAAGACGTGTGGGGGGAGCGCTAACCTCCAGTCCAGTAGGTGGCGCTAAGAAGAAGAAGAAGCTGAAGCCATAAACGATGAATCTCAACTTTAATTCCTAAAATCCTGCTGGAGTTTCTTCAGCTTTACATGAATCTGTGTCGGCGTGTGTCCTACATTCGGCTGTCGGTCGTCCCGCTGAACTTCTTCCTCGCTGAAAAGAGCCTGGACCTCGTCCTCCGTCCTCTTCTCTTCTTTTGCTCCTTTTTCCAAACGATCAAAGCAGGAAGGAGGTGACGCTCATGAACACCAGCTCCTTCCCTCACCCCCACCAGTCATTACTAGTTATTACTACTCTTTCTTCCTTCCCTTCATCCTTTTAACTCCTTCCCCTCCTTTCCTTATTCTCTCCATCTTCCTTGTACATTTCCTCTTTTCTGTCTTACATCTGCTCTTTCATGTCCCTGATTCCAGCTCCTTCTTTTCCTCCCTCCCTCCTTTGTTCCTCTTATTTCCTTTGCTATTCCCGCTTGCCCCTCCGTCCTTCTCTTCCTTCCCTCATCCTCCCTTTTCTGCCTCCTAACTTGTCTCCTTCCCAGTCCCTGAGCCTCCTTATATCCCTCTTTTCTTATTTACTCCTCTGACTCCTGTGGTTCCTCCTTCTGTGATTCCTTCTCCTTCTTCTTTTCCTTCCCACATCCCTCCTTTCCTCATCCTACCCTCCTCCTTCACCTCTCCTTCCTGCCCTCCTTTCCTCATCCCTCTCAGCTCTTGCCTCCTCTGGCCGACTGTCTCTCGCCACACTGTCACCTCCTCCTCCTCCTCCTCCTCCTCCTCCTCCTCCTCCTCCTCTTCCTCCTCTTCCTCCTCGGGCCCCAGCAGCTGTCAGGTGGCCCGGTGCTTCTGGTGTCACGGTTCGGCTCTGCGGAGGAACCTGCAGGAGGAGGAGACCTGTCAAGACCAGCTCGGGGGAGGCGAAGGGAAGGGTGAGGAGGTGCCAGGTGATGTGAGGAGGCACTCGCTGAGTGAGAAGGACTGCAGCAGAGGAGCACGAGGCAAAGGAGAGAAAGACAAAGACAGCAAAATGACCAGAGGAGAGGAGGAGAGGAGAGGAACATGAAGAGAGGAGGAGATGGGGGAGTAAAGAGTGATAGAGTGGAGAGTGATCAGGAGAGGGTGAAAGAATAAAAGACGAAGAGGAGGAGGAGGAGATGGAGGAGATGGAGGAGATCAGCAGGGAGGTGAAACAGCAGTAAACCTCTAATCGCTCATCTCCCAACAGCTTTTCAATGGTAATGATGACACCAGCAGGAAGTTTCCACTCAGCAGGCCTCCCCCTCCTCCCCCCTCCTCCCCCTCCTCCCTCCTCCTCCCTCCCCCTCCTCCCCCCCCTCCCTCTTCCTCCCTCCTCCTCCTCCCTCCCTCCCTCCCTCTTTACTCTTCCTCTCTCCTCTTCGTTCACCTTTTTTCTCCCTTTTCTCATCTCCACCTCTCTTTCCTCTCCTCCTGTTCTTCCTCTCCTCTCTCACCTCCTCCCATCACTCGTTGGCTCAATGTCTCCTCATCTTCTCCTCTTCCTCCTTTATTCTTTCTCCTCCTCTTTGCCCTCTTGCACCTCCTCATCTGTCATTTACTCCCCTTCTCTCGCTCTTCCTTTATTACCTTCTATTACCCTTGTTGCTGCTCTTCACTTCACATCTCTCCATCATCCTGCTTTCCTCCTCTTTTTTCCTCCTCTTATCCTCTTTTGCTCTCCTTTCCTCCTCATTGTCTTCCCCATGCTCCCCCCCTTGCTCCTCCATCTTTCCTTCCCATTAGCTCTCTTCACTTCATTTCCTCCTCCTTTCTCTCATCTCCTCCTTCCCTTTTTAAAGTGTTCTCTCCATCCTCTCTCCTCTTCTCTTGTTCATCCTTCGCTCTCATCTCCTCCTCTCCTCCTCTTCTCCTCTTCTTCTCCGGTCTCCATTTTTCTCCTCTTCCACTTTGTTTCCTCTTCTAACTTTCATCCCCATTTCTTGTTCTTCCTCTTCTGTTTTCTTGTTCTCCTCATCATCTCATTCCTTGTATCCTCTCCTTTTCCTCCGTTAACATTCCCTCTCTCCTCTCCTCCTTTACTCCCATTCTGTTTGTTTCTCCTCCTCCTCTCCTCTCCTCTCCTCTCCTCTCAGGCTGATGAACTAAAGCCGGCTGAATGTGTTGCTCCTCTCTTCGGCCGGTTTCCCCTCTAACTCCATCGCCAAGGTAACAGGCATCATCATCATCAGCCTTTGTCATTATCATCATCGTCATCGCGGCGCTAATGATGCTAATTCATAACGAGCAGCGATCTGAGCCATGCATCATCTGCAGCTTGACCTCGGCAGGTGAGGAGGCGTGAGGCGCGACCCCGGCCGGTCCGACCCGCCCTGCCGACCTTCCAGACGGGCCGGATGTCCGGCGTGACGGCGGGAGGTGGGCGGATGCTGGTTAGCGTCCAGCGTGGCATTGGGGCGTGGCTGACCTTGGAGGAGAGGGAGGAAGGAGCCCAGTCTGTTGTTTCTGAGGCTCTGCCCCCCCCCTTCAGCCAGGCTGACAGCTCAGTGAAGCTTCATTTTATTGATCAGATCTTTAAATCACTGCACACAGCTGAAGATTTCCTCCACTTGCTCTGATACCAGCTTCAGTTCTAATGTGTTGTTCTCACAGGTAATAATCCTGTCAGACTCATTTCTCTCTTCTTCTGCTCTCCAACGTTACTTCAACAGGAAGAAATGATGCATTTGTTGGGGACTATTTTCAGCGGGAAATTAATCCACACTCGCCGCTCCGGTGAATATTTTGAACAGCAGGATTGTGTGTGTGAGAGCTAAAATAAATGAGCGTGCTCATTGAAATGAAGGGACATGTGTGTTTTTAATAGTTTTCGGACAACAGCAGAGCTCTGCGGCACAGAGCAATAACTCATATTATGATTTGGACACACAGGCGACAGGAGAGTCAAAAAATAGCAATTGTCCAATCATAGCACAGCAAGTGAAGCTCAGGGTTTCTCCACATGTTGAGGCGACGAGCACGGAGCCATTAAAACGACCTCCTTATGGCCTCAGACAGAGGACTCCTCTCTGTCCTGGTCTTGTTAGACCTGAGTGCTGCTTTCGACACCATTGACCATCACATCCTGTTACAGAGACTGGAACAGTTCACTGGTATAAAAGGAACCACATTAAACTGGTTTAAGTCCTATTTATTAGATCGATTTCAGTTTGTACATATTAACAATGAGTCCTCTGTCCTCACTAAAGTTAGACTTGAGACAAGAGACAAATTGTGAGGGATGTGTTAAACATTGTGGTTCTCTGCTGTAACATAATGCTAACATTAGCCTGATTAGCTTACAGTGGAAGGGGTTAGATAGCCTGAACCACGTGTGGCTTATAAAGCCGAGAGTTAGTTCACTGCATTATTTTATGGGGTTTCAGGTTGTGCCAGAAAAACATCTGCGGTGATGCTATATTATTTTGAGCTTAAGCTAACATCAGCAGCTTTGTCCTGCTGCATGTTGGTTATGTATGATGTGGTGAAGCTCCAGTAAACATGTGAAGGCTGCTTCAGGTCCCACTTTGATCCTGCTGCAGAAAAACAATGATGCATCTTTTTGGATCAGGAGGATTAGTGTTCTCTGTATTATTACACGGCACTGAGGCGTCGTTTTATAATACAGTGATCAAATGCATATCAAGGGTTTCACACTTTTATACAAGTCAGCGGATAACATTTAAAGAAATCAGCATTGTGGTAGCAGCTAAAGTATCCTGCAGCCTGCAGCAGGGATGAGCGTCAGGCCTCGGAGGTCTGCTCTAACTCCACTCCACTCCAACGTGTTCTTTTATTTTGAAAAACTTGCAGTCTTCAGCCCCAAGTGATGCCGAGTCGAGTGACATCTCTTGAGGACATCAGACATCACACAGCTCCCTGTGGACACACTAAAGGCTCCATTGTAGTTTTAACACAATGACCTAAAACCCCCGAAAACACACTTTGATGTGTGAAATTCCCCTTCAGTGTCAATGTGCTATCTAACCACTATAATTTCAACTGACTGCAGAGGAAAAGCACTTTTGTCTCCCTTTAAAATACAAAATGCTATGATTCTTTTAGCACTAAAGTTGCCGTTGATAATTACAAACTGTACATGTGCCGTGCTACAGCGCAAAGGTTGTCAGGTTCAGACTGAACGAAGGTGTGAAGTACGACTCCAGCTGTAAAAACCACAATGTAAATTTCAAATAATTAAATATTCAGTTCAGAGGAGAATTTGTTCCTGATGCATCTTCTGCTGTTTATTGGTTTCCTCAAAATCTATTTCTGTGGAGTTTTTAAGCCTCGTCTGTTCTCCCCATTATAATGATGAAGCCCACCAGATTAAATCTGGACTCTGAAATCTGGTCTCCAAACATGAAACCGAATCCATTTCATCATTACACATTCATCCTCCGTGCCTCCGCTTGATTTTCAGCTGAATCCGGCAGCTGCCTCAGACTTTCAGCAGGAATATGTGATTTTGTGTGTTAAATTATGTACAGACAGTGTTTGTCTCCAGCAAGGCCAGACTTTCTTTTCTTCCGCAGGATCTTTCATAGATCACATCTCTTCAGTCAATGACACAGAAGAAAGAATGACATTGATCTCTGATTCACTGCCTAGAAAAACTTCAACATTTTCTCAGTTTTCTTCCCATCCCAGCTGTGGAGTTCTTCCTTCAAGGCTAAAGGACTGCACCAGCGGTCTTATCCATGATTTCATCCAGAAACTATAAATTATGTACACTTCACATTCCTGCTGAATGCTTTTCAAATGGTAACATCAGTTATCAGTCTGATTCTCACCGTACCGCACAGCTGCTGGTCACACTTCATTACTGTTCACCATGAAAATCTACCTGCACAGTCAGATGATCCATCACAGTCAGCTGGTGCCGCTGACCAGATGTGGAGGTTGTGATGTGGAGCCAGTTCAGATATTCAGAGTTGTCAGCTCCATCAAACATGATGGACATCCATGACAGTTATCCAATGAGAGCTGGAGGAAACACCAAGGGATCAAAGGAGAACTCTGGTTTTGCTAAACCTGGGTCCTGTTTCGGTGTCTAAATGACTGCGAGGTACAAAAATGTCAGTGGCAGAAACCATCTGATGTTCAGCTGATGATTTGTAATGTGCTTTGCCATCGTTAAACAGATGTCTGTGCACCAACATGTGCAGCTCACCCGTTGGTTTGTGGACCGCCATTTTGAAGCCTCGACTTTGGCTTCACGGACGTCGCCATCTTGGTTTTTTGGAGCCAGAACCTACATTCATTCCAGAAAGACCTCCCCCCTCTTCCTGGTGTATCTTCCTCTAAATGGGACCATAATTTACTACATGAACATCCTGCTGTGCTGAAGAAGATATTCAAATAACGTCAATGCAACAATTCAGCTCATTATTTCAGGCTCCACATGTTCCTGTACGTTAAAGAGCGGCTGTGACTAACGGCACCCAAAGGCCAAGAATTCGCTGCCAGTTTCTCCTTAATGGTTGCTAACGGCAACCTGAGCAGCTTTACTGTCGAGCTCTGCATGATTTTGAGCTTCCTGCAGCTTTTCAATGCGGTAAAATGTGCAGAATGTGAGTAACCAGAGAAGACAGGCAGCTCTGCAGCCACATGCAGAAGCACCGAGGGCTCTGAAAGATTTACAATTCAAACCCCGGCAACTGCATTTCTGCCCGCTTCATCTCCGCGTTCGCTTTCTTGTTTCACCAGCCAGCCAGCCAGCCAGCCAGCCAGCCAGCCAGCCAGCCAGCCGCCGCCGTTTGGAGCAGGAAGTTGTTGTGGTGGAGTTTAGGTAAAGAGAACATGGGGGGAACCAAAGAAAACACAACAACGAGAGAGAACTGAAGACGGCGAAGAAGAAAACAAAACCACAAACAGAAAATACATGTGCGGGGCATTGATCTGTGTTTGAGTGCCTGCATTTCTTCAGCAGTGCAGAGTGATGACACACACACACACACACACACACACACACACACACACACACACACACACACACACACACACACACACACACACACACACACACACACACACAGCTTGTATATTCAGGAGAATCTGCAATCTGTGGCATTTTCTCCTGTAGTGAAATATTCGTATTCCCTGTGACAGCCGAGGGCGGTGGCAGAATTTATCTTCACATCCACATCTGAGCATCTCGGCTGCCAAACCGAGCCGCCCGCCACCGAGGCCCGACGCCGCCGCTGCCGCCGCCGCCACCCGCCGAGTCTTGGAAATCTGCTCTAATAAGCAGAGCTGGCTGCTGAGGCACTGCTCAGTAAATATTACTCAGTAAATATTACGCTTACCAATCAAAAACGTCACCGGTTTCAATATGACTCCCTCTAAATATCAGACTGGAGGCTGAGTTATACCGCGGCATGCCCTTATTCATTCTCCTCATAATTAGTCATTATTCTCTCACATCCAGCCAACGAGCTGACTCTCTGAGGCGAGAAGTTTCCTCTCTGCTCTGAGGAAAGATGTTGGGAAACTTTCTCTTCCTGTGGCTTTTTTCCACTCTGTTGCAGAGAGCGGAGGCCTGAGCATAACTGGGTCTGATTTCACTTAGTCCCCCTCAGACTCCATCATGTCGGGTTTCCTTTTATTCACTACACGACTCTCCCAAACGCTCAGATCTAATTGGTCCGTTATGGCGCACTGAGGTCTGTTGTTTCTGGACTAACAGGATGTAAAGTCTGCAGGACCACGCCCAGTCAGATCCATTCAGTTTGACGTGAGTCCCGACGCCGAGCAGGCCGATCTAAAGAGGGCGAAAAGACTTTACGTTGCCATGGAAACAGAATCTAATTGACAATTTTTTAGTGGAGGTAATAAATCATTTTTAAATCAATATTTTTGGTCAAATCATTGACTTCTTTAGTAAGTCAGGATGTCTCCGGCTACATTACTGCTTTCTCCTGGTCGTTTTTTTGTCTCTGCTGATGTTCTATATTTTCCTTATTGTCAATTCATGTCACGTATCTAAACTGATGCTGATATACGTCCTTTTCTCGGGGCCACAGAGCTCCATTGTTGTCCACAAACTGTTCAAACACCTCACACACACACACACACACACAGAACCACATGTGGATTCAGCCGTCACTGAAGCTGGTCCCCAACAAACGAGCTATTTCCTCCTGTTTGTTTGTTTGTTTGTTTGCTAAAAACTACAGGGTTTGAGGAAATTACTGAGTTTAAACATGGAGCTTTACATTTGTCGACAGACAGGAGGTCACACGGTAATGAGACGCCAACATGCGGTCGGTCTGAGCCTTTTTAAGGGGCTTTTCTTTTAGTCGACAAAAACAAAAATAATAACTGCAGACTTGGACCTAATGTACATGTGTTCAGTACCAAAGATCTCCAGAGAGCAGGTTTGTAGAGTTCATTATGGGAAAGTATACATTTGTTATATTTATGCTCTTTATTTGAAAGCAGGTGTTGTATTAGTACTTTTACCTTCCACCACCACAGCTGGAGCCCACTGATCCATTTCATTATCGTTTTATGACCAAACCAGTCTGAACAAATGTTGCCGGATCTGTTCAGGCTGCTTCTGTCCTTCAGCTCAGACTGTGGAGGCAGCAGGCAGAAGAAACAGGAGGAGGAACTACTTCCTGCTGCGGAGGAAGACAAAAAGGGACAGGAGTGCAGCGAGTGTCAGCAATGTGAATGATAAGAATCGACATCAACTGCTCCTGAGGTGTGTGTGTGTGTTAGAGTGTGTGTGTGTGTGTGTCCACCATCTCCATAATGGATTGTGACTGTTTGATTGAAGTTTACTGAGAGCTGCTAATTGGACCCGAATGGAGAAGTGGTTATGTGAGTGTGTTTCATTTTGTGTTTATGTGTGTGTGTGTGTGTGTGTGTGTGTGTTAATGTGTGTGTGTGTGTGTGTGTGTGTGTGTGTGTGTGTGTGTTAATGTGTATGTGTGTGTGTGTGTGTGTGTGTGTGTGTGTGTGTGTGTGTGTGTGTGTGTGTGTGTGACTCATGCTCTGCTCCTCCTGCTCAGTCTGAGGAGGTGCTGTTCCTTTTGTTTTGTATTAATCTGTGTTTTTAACGCTCCAGGCTGATTCCTCTGAGTGCACCTGCCCATCATGGTGCACACTGACATCAGCCTCACCTGGCTGGCTAACCCCCCCCTCCCGCCCCCCTCCCGCCCAGACTGCTTGTCCTCCGTCTGTGTGAAGCCTCTGTAACGAGTGTGGTGGCTATTAGCCAAATGGCTGTAATATTACTCCCCTCAGACTCCACAGTCACTTTGCTCCTCATGTTGGCAATCTGTCTGAATGTGTTCTCTGTTATTGCCTCGGCTCTCCTCCGCCAGCAGATGTTATTAGAGGGGTTTTTTTTCTCCCCCGTCCCCTCTGTTTTTGCATAACAGGCGAAAGCCGACACGCTAATATGCAGCCGCTGTTCGGAGGCGCAGCGAGGAGATGATAGCCAGCAGGTAAAACTTCCTGTTCCGACCGCTCAGGACAACCAGCTCATGTGTCAGACGTTCACAAGACATCCTGACAAACATGGAGGCGTCAGAGGAGGAAGGAGTACACCAGGCCTGCGTCAGCAGACCTGTAAATGGCCTCCACACATGCTGTTTAAAGCTGGCTGTATTTAGTGATGTATTTGATGCATTATTAAAGGGACAGTCCGCTGATTTTATGCATGAAGTTCATAGTAGCTGAGCCTGAAACTACAGACTTTATGGACAATCTGTTCACAACCTGAAATATTCTGGCACACTGTAAATACACCCACATGGCCTCCGCCTCTGGAACTCCCTCCCACCGGACATCTGTAACATCAGCACACTGACTACCTTTAAATCACGCCTCACCTGTTCAAACAAGCGTACTCACTCTGACTGTCACTCTGCAGATCTTTACAACTTTTAGCTTGTTTTTTTCACTGTTTGTTTTTATCTGTGTCTTGTACGGTGTCCTTGGGTGTTATGAATAAATAAAATGTATTATTATTATTACATACCTTTGTGTGTTTTTATATTTATTCTATTTTACTTGTTTCAGGCACTAAGAACATTTCACTGTGGATTAAACTGTGTATAACTGTGTGTGTGACAAATAAAGAATCTAGTATTATACTATAATGCAGCTACATGATATCTTCTGTGGCTCTGGATAATCGCTCGTGTCCCAGGGGCGTCATTGGAGTTACGGATTCTGTTAAATAAAAACACTTTAGTAAAGCAGCAGAGCCTCTAAACCGGACTGAAGCGTTTCATTCATTTCATTTTGTTGAGCTAGAAAAGCCCAAAAACCTCCAGAGTCATGAGGTACATTTTCTTCCAAATGTGGTGCAAAGTTTAACTGAATTTCCAAAAAGTTGCCAACAGAAGTAAAGCACGTTTCCCTCCACTAGTTATCTAATATATATATATTTAATAATATTAGAAGACGACCGATTTTAGCAGGTGGAGCTCCATTTGACCAGAAACACATGTACAGTGTGTGGAGGAGGAAACTGATGGAGGTTTGACACCAACAGATGTAGTAATATTCAGAACATTCTCCTATAAGCACATCAAACTGTCACTGGACCTGCAGTGACCTTGAATTAACTCCTTTCTCTACAGAAGTTAAATGTGTTTGTGAGCTAAGAAGGATTTTGTTCAATATTAAACCAAAAATCACCAACAACAAGGAGACGACAGAGTTTTCTGTCTAATGAATATAAAATAATACTTTATGAAGATAATGATGGAAAATAGACGCTCAGCATGCAGCCTGTTGTTTTAGCCCCTCTGACTTCCATTTGTTCCCACAATCCATCTGGTTTTTTTAAGGTGACCTCAGATCAAAAGTGGCCCTGAAGCTCACACGTTTCACCAAACTCCATCTCAACAAGGAGGCGTTCACGCAGAGTTTGACAGATGCGATCAGCTGAGGGTTGCACGTGTCACAAGTCTTTTAACTGAGGCGGTTTGTTGAGCAGCTCCAGTCACATGTGGAGGAAGTGTTAAAACCCTCCGCAAAATAATAATAACAGCTGCAGAGATCCTGAGCTGTGCTGCTGTCATCCCTCAGGTAACACACACACACACACACACACACACACACACACACACACACACACAGCTCGTTAAATAATTAACTGCAAAAATTATGGAAAAGAAAAATAATGAGAAAATGATTTAATAATGGAGATAAGACGAGTGCTCAGAGTTCATTCTGTTTGGTGGAAGGAACATTTTCACAAACTGTGACTCATTAAACGGGTCAAACGTCTCAACAAACACAAGGAGAAACTTTTTATTCTCTCTCTGTCGTACAAAAGCTCCGGGGACATAATGAGCGAGCCGGGCCTCCGAGGCTTCAGTGATGATCCCACATCGGAGGCCTCCGACTGGGGGAGTTTATTAGAGGAGAGACGGCTGCCTGAGAGGATCTATTCAGGCCACAAGCTTAAACACACACTCTGCAGGCCAAGGACGAAACAAGCTTACTTCACATTAATGATGCCACTCAGTAATTACATTTATGACATGATAATACTTCTAATATTTTTCTTACGTGATCAATTAGCTCCCTTCAGGTTCGTCCTGTAAGTCACCCACCGTCTCTGCGGGCGCTCTGGATTTATTGGTGCTGCAGGTGGAGTGGAGTTTATCACGAGTCACCAGGAGCCGAATACTCCGACAGCTTCCTGTCCTGACGAGTCAGACGTAGTCAGCGCTCTTTGTTCTCTTTGTTTTAGTCATGATTAAAGCACATTTATTTCTGAGCTCCACACCCAAACGTAAAACACGTCACACCATCATAGAACAGGAGAACATCCGTATTTCTCATGACTTTAACCCCCTGAGCAAAAAAGAAAAAACTTGTGAAGGTGAAAATATGACTTCAGTTGTGGTGGAGAAGGTTCTGAGAACCTTTACTGCAGTAAAAGTACTAATACAACACAGTAAAATACAGTAAATGTTCCTGTAGTGTTTAGTATTAAAGCAGAAAAGTGATTGCTGGACTATTCTTCATTCTGTCATTAGATTATTGATTATTGAAAAGCAGGTTTACAGTCCACTGATGGTTCACAGGACCTGCTTCTATAACAGCTTCTCTCCAGACTAGTGCACATGTGCAGTAGTTCATGTGCACTATGACATCATCATTTCAAGTCTGTTTACAGTTGTTGACATGTGCAGTAATACTTCTGAACACTCAGGGCGTTACTATTACATCTATATCTTTATGTAGAGTGATGTTCTTATTTATTATGTGTGTTTATTTTATTCTCACATGTATATTTGTAGTATGTAGCTTCTTTTTCTTTTGCTGCAGTGAGAATCCCAATGTACCCGTTCTTACTCGTGCAAAAGGCGATAAATAGTAAATAGTAGGACACGAGGAAGGTGTGGACCCAAACGCAAAGAAGGTTTATTAACAAAAGAAGAAGAAACCAAAAAAAAAAAATCACCACAATGGGGAAAATGAAGCACTGGCAAGTAAAAAACCAAAAATCACCAGGAGGGGAAAAACAGGTGAACAGGTGAAGCGTGGCAGGAAGCTGGAGAGAGATCGGTTCATTCACAGGAAACAAGTCTGACACAGGAGTCACAGGGAGGCCAGCTTAACAAGGGGAGTCTTAGTGGGATGATGAGGATCAGGTGAGTCCTGCTGCCACTGAGGAGGTCGGCTCCGCCCCTGAGGAGGTCGGCTCCACCCATGAGGAGGTCGGCCCCGCCCCTGAGGAGGTCGGCCCCGCCCCTGCCACACTCCAGCACTGCAACACAAAGGTAGGAAACACACAACCATGACAATAAACTCTGCTGTAAAATGGTGAAAATGGTGTGAAACTGTCAAAATGAGCCCAAATGGAGTCTGTAATGTTTTTACTGTCCAAGCAACAGTCCAAACAAAGCTCAGCGTTATTAAAGACACATTCACATGTTTTAAATCATTCAGAGGAAAAGCAGCAAACCTGCACCTTCACCCATCATCAGGAGGGTTCACCTTCGTCTTCGTCATCTTCCGTCAGTCCACTCAGAGACCGATGCTGGACTTGGACGTTTTCATACGATTTGTGTGCAAAAAGCTTAATTTGTAAAGTAATTAAAGCCGTCAGATAAATTTAGCAGAGTGAAAAGTGCAACGTTTCCCTCCGAGATGTTCAGAAGTCGAAGAAAATCAAGTAGCTCAAATGTGCACTTCACTGCAGCACTTGAATTAATGTAATTAGCAGCTAATTGCAAGCTAGCTCATCATAACCAGACCAAAGAAAAACAAAACAAAAAAAAGATTATGTTGCTTTTTTGAGAAACAAAAACAATCTGTTCTGTCTGTTGTTTAGTGGATCAACATCCTGCTCCTCTGCTCACATGAACATGATCAACTGTTCACATTTCTGCCTCCAGTAAATGATATGAGATCAATAAAAGCCCTCAGTGATCGGAGTTCTCATGCAGGTACTTTAGTTTGTCCACGTGACCGAACGACAGACAGACAGACAGACAGACAGACAGACGTCTCACCAACTGAAGCAGTTTGTCATCTGCAGGCGAGACAGAAGGTAAACGGTGTGTTTACTGGCTGCTGGAGTTCAGAGTTACACCAAAACTTTATAGATTTCTGGAGCTTTAAAATCTTTTCTGAGGAGCTCAATAGATGAGAGTCGAGGAGCCCTTGGTGAGGGCAACACACACACACACACACACACACACACACACCACACACACACAGCAAACAGTGCAGCTCATATTGTTTCATTTCAGCCGACAGCAGAAAACTAATTTCTCGTCCTTCCCCCTCCAACAGTTATTGGATGAATTCTCTGCTGAAGCCTTCGACTCATCTGACTGAAAAACAACAGAAAAAGAAGTGACACCACGCCCAGAGTGTGTGTGTGTGTGTGTGTGTGTGTGTGTGTGTGTTTCTACAGGAGGCCTGGGCACATTCTTAGAAAGTGAGGATGTTTTTTTTTTGAAGAGATAAAGATTTCAGGTGGGGACACGTTCTTATGTTTTAAAACACCCTGAAGTCTGTTCTGTGGCTAAATATATGAAATTATTATTACAATTATACAATCTCCCAGCCTGGGATCAATAAAGTTCATCTATCCATCCAGTCATTCAGACACCAGGACACGGACAGACAGGACTCAGGTTTAAAAACACTGAATTACCCTTTAACTAATCTGTAATTCAGAGACAAAGCCTCACAGAGCCTCTGTGTGGCTGCACACTAAACGCTGTGAATCCTTTTATGGAGTTTTATGACACACAAATAGAGCTTCTTACTTTAATTGCTCCCAATAAGACCTGACAACTTTCTCCTGAGCAGGATGTGCGTTCACCTGCAGCTTCATGCACACTTCTGATTTCCTCATGGTTCATTAGTCGTCGTCGCCAACATGGTGGCGTCGGTGGAGGTGGGGGGGGGGAGAGGACCATCGGGTTGTGGAGTGTTAAACCCCCTGTGGTCCGTCTGGAGGACGGAGCAGAAATTAAAGTCTCGCTAATTAGTGAGCGATAAAAATAGTTGGATGTGGATCACGGTTTGCACTCCAGCCTCCGTTCTGACACCAAGCTGCCGTCTGCATGTGCGTCAGTCACAGTAAGAAGTAAAGTAAAAAAATAAGTGTTGAAATGAAAAAAAACACACCGACAGCACGAGGAGTGATTGAGCTTTCTATAAAACCGTCCTACGTGATGTCTCAGATACACACCGCCTTCTGGCTTCATCGTTTCCATTTAAACATCAGCTTCCCTTCAGGTGAGGAGACACAGTGGAAACTCACATCACATGTAAAAACATATTCACAGAGATACAGATGAGACCAAAGTGAGAAACAAACAGATGCCAAATTAAATCTGCCCACAGTGAATGATAATATATGAAATGATCTTTTGCTTTATTCTAACAAAAGATGGATTTTATTTCCTCAATAATTGTACAGAAGCTGATACAGAATCCATAACTGTACAGCTGTTGTCCTGAGAGTCTAAATCACTTCTGTTCACTGATCGAGCGTCTTCATGTGGGACCCAATGCAAGATGCTAATTATGTTTTTATTAAATTTGTCAGCTTGTTCCTTTAAAGGAAGCGAGCTGCAAACCCACTGTGATAGAAACATGTTAAAGGGAACAGACGTTCAAATGAATTATGAGACCAACAGTCACACCAGCAGACTGACGAGGGCCCAGCTATGATCCTTGAGGCACCCCAAGTTTAAAGACAACTACAAAAAAGTCACATCGCAGGAAATAAACTGGGAACCAAACAACACTTTAGAACTAGAAAGTGCAATTTCTGGAGAAATTGCGGTGTGAATGCTGCCACCGCCACGCCGCTCCGCCACGGTCACACTGAGATGCTGCTCTAATGTTGTGCTGCTCAAACATCAGTAATGTGCTGCTGCTCCTCTCGTGCTCCCTTAGTGATGGTTCTGTTTTCATTGAGATGACACACCTCTGAAAATGATGATAAAGTATCTACAGAGCTCTATGTTCTGAATGTGTGATCTCCATATCAGTTATCACGTCAGTAATTACTTAATTAACAGTCTAAAGCACATACAGCTTGTGTTTCTGTTTAAAAAATGAGCACACGGTGAGGAGACACTTTTACCGCGAGAACTCTGGGATGTCCGACTGTCCTTGAACGCCCCTCGCTGGGCTCCTCTTACAGAGATTCATGCACCTCTGAAAATGCGAGTTTTACTGAAAACGGTCCATGTCACAGCCATAAAGTGCAGACCAGTGGAGAGAAGAGAGTCTCCTGAACACGTAGATGTAATTTGAGGCCTCTATCTGGTGAAATGAGCGCTTGCTAGCAGGTCAGAGAAGTGTTTCTCCCTCCCTCCTCTGTCATTTTAACATGGCAGTCAATGAGGCGTTCGGTCGGCGCTCCCGTCGCTCCGAGGCTCGTGGGACGTGCTGCGTGTGTTTCTGTGTGTTGTGAGTCACATGACTGCGTGTCCAAAGACTTAAGCTTCATTTTGATCCATAAACTGTGACTGTGGGTGAAACGGTTCGGACAAACCAGCGAGTTAAAGACAAAAGCTTCATCTGATTTTCCCGCTCCTCCACACTCTAGCGATGACGCCATGTAAAATGAGAAAAAGGAAGGAGAAACTTTATTTTTTTAAAAGACGACTGTGATGAAATGGTGAACGGCACAAAGGAGGTAGAGGTATGTGCTGAAAGAGGGAGAGACGATGAACGTTTTACAGCTTCAATGGAGTTTCTAGCTAAAAGTATGAAGGAGCTGTGAGGGCTAGAAGTCGGGTGAAGAAATCTTGTGAAACTTTCCTCCATTCATTCCTATGGGGACATTTTGACAGTTAATATTGAATATTATGGAAACTGTACCTGTCAGAGATGAGAGAAGTCATTGCCCTCGATTCCCCATTGAGCTGCACGTCCTCCATTGGAATGAAGTTTCTACCTTTCAGCATTCACACCAATTAAGAAGAGAATTAAAGGTTTTCTGGTCAATAGACAAAAGGTCATTTTAAATCTGACCTTGTTTAATTTTAACATCCGTGTTCTGTTTCTTTACTGACGTCCTGGAGAATTACAATTCATCCGAGTGTGAAATGTGTGAATGAGCGTTCGGAGCACCTTTAGCTGTGAGTCAGAGCGTCGCTGAGTGAGAACAATGAGAAACGATGATGTGTTTGTCAGAGAGCGTTTCTACTCTGCCCAGTGCACTGATGAACGATAAAACATGCAATGGTCCTTTAACTCGAAGCACTTTCTTTATCATTTGATAAACTCTCAGAACCAGCTGATTCGTATCGGTCATTCCTCTCTAGAATCTTTTTTTTTCTATAATTTGAACGAACGGCTTGAGGATTTCTTGCAGTGTTCCCACACGGCTCCTCTCAGGGGGATTTACAGATAAAACATGGTCATCATCTGCATCAAACTGACTAAAGGGCCTGCAGAGACTTCTTGTCAACAGATTAGGAATCACTCCAAGTGAATTGTCCTCATCATTAATATGTGCATAACATGAACGAGCCGGCGCGCCGCTGATGAACAATGAGGCTGTTTCATCTTCAGCTGAGTGCGACTCTGATGAATATTCAACTGAGGGAAACTCGGCTTTAAACGGCACACACTGAGCCTCTTAGCTAAATCAGCACTCGCTGCTTTATTAACATACTGGAATCTGTAATTATGCCCCGTCGCATGTTAGCTTAACACAACACTACGACAAAAGGATACAAGAGACGGAAAAGGACTGATGTTATGTGTGATTAGAACTGCAGGAGCAGATTTCCATTTATATAAGAGGCAGCTGAGAGTCAGTGTGATCACTGTAGATACACTCTGTAGATACACACTGTAGATACACACTGTAGATACACACTGTAGATACACTCTGTGGATACACACTGTGGATACACACTGTAGATACACACTGTAGATACACACTGTAGATACACACTGTAGATACACACTGTAGATACACTCTGTAGATACACACTGTGGATACACACTGTAGATACACACTGTAGATACACTCTGTGGATACACACTGTAGATACACACTGTAGATACACACTGTAGATACACACTGTGGATACACACTGTAGATACACACTGTAGATACACTCTGTGGATACACACTGTAGATACACACTGTAGATACACACTGTAGATACACACTGTGGATACACACTGTAGATACACACTGTAGATACACACTGTGGATACACACTGTAGATACACTCTGTAGATACACACTGTGGATACACACTGTAGATACACACTGTGGATACACACTGTAGATACACACTGTGGATACACACTGTGGATACACACTGTAGATACACACTGTAGATACACACTGTAGATACACTCTGTAGATACACACTGTAGATACACTCTGTAGATACACTCTGTAGATACACACTGTAGATACACACTGTAGATACACACTGTGGATACACACTGTAGATACACACTGTAGATACACTCTGTAGATACACTCCTAAAATCTGCAGTTTGAAGCTGTTTACACTTTTGTTTTATTGAAACTTTACTCAACCAGGATTCAGAGCACATGAGCGTTATGTTGAGACACGAGAGAAAAACAAGTGAAACAGTGAAAACGGACACAAAACCAGAAATATCAAAAATCCCCAAAAAACATCACTCTGAGCAGCGGCACGGCAGTGATTCTGTCTCCAGGTCTTTCAACACGGATGCAAAAGCCTTCACAGAAGTCGCATCGTGGAGTTTTAAAACAGTCTGCTGTATATTTCAGTCTGAGGGCTCAGAACACCTCAAAGCCCCCCCCCCTCTGAACCGACATACACAAGTCCACAAAGAGCAGCTGCTGTCCACCTGTTCAATACGAATACACCAACAGGACAGAAAACTACCATGAAGTTCAGCTTTTCCTGCAGTTTGGCACAAATCAGACAGAAAGAAACAAGAATCTGATGTTTTCACAGCAGTTTGGGGGAAACTGTTGATACACTGAATGATTTTTGTTTGTGGCGGTGACTTGACTGTTCCTTCTGTATAAAACAGAGTAGATATTAAAAGTTTTATGAAGCTCAGTCATTGTGGAGCTGGAAAGCCTCGTGTCCACTCCCACAGTTTGCCCTCAAACACCCGTTTCCACCCTTCAGACCTCAGAGAGGAGAACAGGAAGTCTGATTTCACCGGTCGTGCAGCATCAGTGAGGACAGAAGAGCTGCAGCCTCACCACCATCACATGTTCCTGTACACCTTCATCACGGGGACGTCTCATCGTCACCGTCAGATCACCATTCACACAAAATCACTCCCATGAGAACATAGAAAGAAAATTCACGACTTGAAATAATTTTGACATTTTACAGACTTCTAAATAAACCTAAACGAACGCTTCTCGGTCCCGTCTATCACCTGAGGTCCGATGACACCTCCTTCCTTTATTAAATCCAGCCAGTCTGAGGAAAAAGTGGTATGCGTGTTTCTTTCCTGTCCCTGCTTCTGGCCCAGGGTGTTTTCAGCCTGTAAGATAAACTAGTGGGGGGGTTTGGCTGACAGCTCACCGTTTTTGAGAGCTTTATCCTTAAAAAACTGCATTAAAACCAGAGGAAAATCTGCATAAGTTTGTGTGTGGAAACATGTTCTGTTCTGTTTGCCATCCTGTGGATCTTCTCGGGGGCCCTTGGGACTTTTCTTGCGGCCCCTTTGAGTTGTCAGACCACAGTTTGGGAAACCTTGCGGCCACTTGAACAGACTAAAGGAAGCTGTGTTTCTTGAGCCTCCTCCATGTTTTTAAAGTGTGTTTGTGGTTGGTTTAACCCGTGGTTTGGGTAGTTTCAACTGTTTCAGTAATTAACCTCTGAATTAACCACTGTTGCTATGGTTACCTGCAGTTGAGCACTGCTTCAGAAAAAAAAAGTCCCATATTATGCAAAATGCACTTTTGAACACGAATGTGTGCTTAGAGACAACCACACTATGGGGGGGGGGGGCATCCTCTGTTTCTTCCAGTGTGTGAAAACGCTCCGTTTAGATTTGACTCCCTTTATGATGTCATAAGGTGATCTGCTGATCATGTGACCTCCTCCAGGCCGACTGACTCCGCCCACTAAAACCCTCCTGGACCCGCCTCGCTGTCCGCCGTTGTTTTTCCTCACCAACACCAGCTCACAGTAACAGGAAGCTGTGAGAGCGAAGCAGCAGAAATAAAGTGTACCAGAAAGATTAAGTGTTTTTAGAGCATTAACCGTGTAAACCTGATCTAACAGGACCTCACGTGTGACTTTAACAACAACCTGCAGCCAATAAATCAGCCAATACATCTGTCAAATCATTTACAACACCAAACAAACAGTGAGGTACAGACAGAGGAGGAAATGATTTACGATTCCTCCACAGGCTGAAAACAACAAACTGAGTAACGTGTGTGATTCTGAACATCATATAAGTTAGTAATGTTTTTAAAACAGCTTTTTTCTGTTCTTATATTCACACACGTCGTGTCCCACACTCACGTGACAATAGCACTTAAAATACGTGTTGTGTCTCCTTTGTGATTTTAATCACACAGCAAATTTAGTTTTTTTTTTTCACAATCATAAACTCATTTTTAATTTCAGGAGCTCCTGCTGTGACTGATATTTACATCACAACTGTCAAACATGGGTCATCAACGAGACACCAATAACAAAAACCTTTGATGCTTCAGTATCAGACTGACATTTTTTACAGCGTGCAGCCGACTGCTGCTGAAGATCTGTGGACTGAAGAGATTATCTGGATTTATCAGCTTTGGCCATTTTGCCAGGGATTGTCATCCCCCCCCCCCGTCAGTTAGATGGAAAACAAACCTGCAGGAATAAAATCAAACAGTCCCCTTACAAATGCAAGATGACTGGATCAGATTCACCTTCCTGATAGCAGCAGTAAAGAGGATTTTGTTGGAGTGGAGTCCACACGGCGTGCACATGTGTTCACTGTCAGCAGAACCACAGAAAACTGGAGATCTCCAAACAAACATCATGAAGCAGGAAGATAAGATGGGAGAGCAGAGCAGAGGATTAAACAGATTAAACGCTGAAGTCAAACTGTCAGCTGAGAGCTGCAGGACGTCTGCACAGACGGCCGACGACAAAACAGTCACAGCAAACAGCAGCAGGAAGAAACAATAACCTACAACAGAGTTAATCACTCAAATAAATGCACGGATCCCTCAGATCATCAGGTAAAGACCTCTTTACTCTGAATCACATCACGGTGCTTCCAGCCAGCGTGGTCCTGCTGTCTGGATCTGTCCCCCCCCCCACATGAGCAACAACTAGTGTCTTCATTTAATAATAAACCTTCATTGTAACACCTTCTTATATGTTTTTGTTGTGAACATAGTAAAGAGAGGGTTTACTGCAGGAATGATTGTGATGATGGTGCAGCAGAGGAAGGAGAAGGTTATGAATGAATGAGGCTGAAACAGGAAGGAAAAAGACAAAATGCAGCACGACTGAGAGTAGAAACGACCAACAGTGTGGAGACGGGCGGCTGAAGAGGCGGAGTAGATAAACTGCAGAGCTGAGGAGGTGATGGACGGCAGGTGTGATGGCAGGGAGGGGTGACGAGCTGATCACAGACAGGTGATCAGGGAGTGAGGGGGGAAGCCACGCCCACTCCAACACACACACGCAGACAGACAGACAGGAACACACAGACAGACAGGAACAGACAGACAGACAGACAGACAGGAACAGACAGGACATGAACATTTTCATCCTCAGTGTTTTTGTCCTGTATGTTTAGGCTTTTATTTTGAAACACGCAGTCTGAGCCCGTCCAATGACGTGTGCCTCATGAATAAACATGACTTGACTGACTTGACTTGAAAGAGGCCGGTTAGAGTCGAGGTTTTTGGCCATCTGATCACACCTTCCCCCTGTGGAGGTTTTTCTGGACTCATCCAACTGGGAGGGGGGCTGAGACCAGACCCAGAGCCCAGTGGAGGGATTAGACATCCCATCTGGACTGGGAGCGCCTCGGTTTCCCAGGAGGACCTGGGAAACGTCGGGGATTCTCCACTAAACCTGCTGCTAAGGCGACCCGGATCACTGCCAAACCCCTCCATCCAGTCAAGCTCCCTCCCACCAGATGGAGGCGCTGCGCGGACGTTTAGCCGTTTGCCAGCTTCTTCTCTGTCTGACTCCAATTCTGTTTGGTTTATAGTTTGATATTTAATATTCATCTCTCTATATAACATCCTCCTGTTCTCAGCTGTGCCAATGATGACTTCTTTTATTTTCACGTCATGTTCACAAAGAGCCCGACCCTCGGGTGTTTACAGGACACCGACAGTACAAACATTTCATTTCACTGCACAGTTACAGCTTTTCTTTTTATACAGCTCAATCTTCCACAAGATATTCAGCCGTCTCTCCCACGCTTGGCAAATAAAACCTGCTACAACAAAGGTCCCCTTCATAAAGCACAACTCAGGGTTTTTTTTATAATCATCCAGCCAAAAGGAATCAGCAGAACTGGAGGACATTTTCCTAAAAAGTGAAGCCGTTCGTCCTCGTAGACGGGACAGCAAGACAAGAGCCTCGTTCTTAGTTTCACCTGCAGTGACGTTCTTTAAACTACACGTCCCATGACGTTCTACTCTGTGGCTGGTCTTCAGGAGACAATGAATCATGAATGTGCACACACTGTTTTTGTGTCTATACATGTAAGAAACCAGCCACTGATCCATCCTTGTGCACACGTAACCAGCCAGAGGTTTATTATGTGCTTCCGTCCTCCAGTTCAGCCAATAAATGAAGAAGAAAACGGGACTGAAAAGGTCTCTGCTGATGTCGTTTGTTGTTTGGCTCCAGTGTTGGCACACTGACAGACAAACCACGGCCAAATACGGCGTACGCAACCAAAAGCTTGATTGTTTGATTCCAGCTGGGACTCTGGTTGCACAAAGCTGAAGATGAAGATGCCAAAATAAAAGCAAAACATAAGAACACAACATACTTGAACACTCACAGCAGAAAAAGAGTCTGAAAGAAAAAGGTCTCGTTCTGCTGTTGAAGGTGCATCAGTCTCTGGGCGCTTCGACCACATGACGACCACGCCGCCGCCCGTCGGCCTGTCGGTCTGTCGGCTGTGACTCTGATCGTCCTGTTAGTTCATCGATCCGTCAACTTATCGATCCGTCTTTGGAGACGTTAGAGCAGTACCTCATAGCTGCAGGAAGCTTCATCTGTTTCACTAGTTTCTCAGAAGGGACAGTTCACTGAGGAGGTGTTTCTCTCTGTCTCTGAGAAAATATATTAGAAAAACTGAACATCAATCAGGACCTAGTTTCTCTGGATGATCCACAGGGCAGTTTCATGTAGGAACTATTTTCTACCAAAGTACACCCGCCAACCGTCTCACCGCTCAGCTACGTATGGACGAGAGGCTCGTGGTCGTGACAGCTAGTGTGTGTGTGTGTGTGTGTGTGTGTGTGTGTGTGTGCCATAAAATACCACTTGAGAAGTCGACATTGTTTTGAGTGCAGAGTTTCACTGTGTGTGTGTTTTCTTTACAGAATATGGATTCTGCTGTAAGAAATGTGTGAAAACAATTATGAAAAGCTGTAATGGTTGGCGACAATGAGTGTGTGTGTGTGTGTGTGTGTGTGTGTGTTTTTTAACTCCATCGCATTTTTAAAGAGTTATTATCATTTGCAGAAGAAGGAGCATGGAGGAGAGTTAATTAAATCCTGCAGTCTGCCTGAAAACTTTATAAGTTTTTTCACTGGACAGCGACAACATGTAAACAGTGTTTTCATATTTATCTGCATTAGTTTGGACACGAGCAACAAGGAGCAGTGAAGTGAGGCTGTGTGTGTGTGTGTGTGTGTGTGTGTGTGTGTGTGTGTGTACTGCACAGAGAACAGGAAACACAGTGTGAGTTTGTGGTGTGTATTTCATGTTTGTGTATTATCAGTAGAGACTGTTTCTGTCTTCCTTCTACCTCAGCGCTGCAGGCGTTGCCCTGGGCGGTCCAACCCCTGCCCAGACACACACACACACACACACACACACACACTGAATGCACTGTGGATCTGAGATGCTCTCCCCTTCAGCACTGTGTCCTCCAGGTTATTTCCCAGAAGCCCTTGCTGCCTTTAAAATTTTTGTTCTTTAGTATATGATTTTGAGTTTGGCTCACAGTGTCCCCGTGCTGCTCCTGCTGCTCATGCTAAGCTAAGCTAAGCTAAGGATGCGGTGGACGTCTCTCTTCAGGAGGCTCAGACATCAGTCTTTTTGAAGCAGATAAAAGATCACAGCCTCCTTTTCCCTGCTAGCAGCAGTACCAACAGTAACTACAGCACAGACAATAATAGCTCACTACAAAAGAGCACAAACGAGATGAACACATCCAGCACGTGTATTTCAGCTGTTAAAGACGACTCATCTCTTTCCTGTTTAAAAGCTCTATTGTCCGACTCCAAACTCTGAGAACAAACAAAGCAAACACTGTGGATCACGTTGAGCCTGTGTTAGTTTAGACTTCTGAACTACCAGCGTGTGTGTGCAGCTGAATAAAAGTCAGCTTCTCATTACAACGGCTCAATCAGGCTTTTAAGTTCTCGTCTCAGGATATTAATCTTTGCACAAATATTTAACGAGTCTGTCGTAGCCGGCGGGATCGAGGATGCTGCTGCGCTTTGGTCCTTCTGAGGATTTGGATGCTTGAATCTACGTACGCTTTTAGAACAGAGAGACAATAATAGGACGCTAGTGTGAGAGCAGACATTACCTCGTATATGTCTTTAACTATCTCCTTTTTATATTCTACATTTACAGCGTTGTGGGACTCAAAATGTTAACTGTACTACTGTCAGTCTGTGCACATGGGATAATACGTTAGAGGAAGTGGTGTCGAAACAAACAAACTGTGTGAATGAAACAGATCCAACCTCATTCTGACCCGACGACGAGGCGTTCTCTGCACACCTGAGCCAAACAGCTTTGCATGCTGGGAAGCAGATGAGCAGAGTCAACAGTTTAATATGTTCCTGTATAATAAGACAGAAATGTCAGTTTGACAAAGTGAGTATTATTGTAACCAATATCTCCTGCTGAGACGCCTGGAAATCAGGGGATATATTTCTTTCTCACAACTTGTGAAATTACACATTTAAAGTCTAGACGAGCTGCATGATTAAATACTTTTATCCCCATTTAAGTTAGCGGAGGGCTAACAGGAAGTTAGCTGGCTCAGCGGTACACCATGCTCTATGGGCCCAACGATGGAGAAGATCCGGGTACTTTTGTTCCCGGGAAGTCAAACTTTTTTAGCTTCATGCTTCACCAAGCAGCGTTCATGGGGATGAACGGAGCCTCCAACGCTGCGTCCAGGACTCTGTTTACGTCCATATGGTGTTTACTCCCAAAGGCCAAACTCATTTCTAATTAAACTTTGATACAAGGTCTGGAAAAGGTTTTCAGTGTGTGATTCAAAAGACACATTTTGACAAAACTGGAGTAGTTTAAAGTGCTGCTGTGACCTCTGTGCTTCGGATAACTACAACGTTTGTTTTTCCTCTTTGTTTTTATAGTTTGATGAACCGATCGCCATCCAGTTCTTCCATCTTCAACCTGAACAGGCAGAACACCTGTGTGGGGGTGCACAGAGACTGAAGATCATTGCAATTAAACACAACCTGTGCATGTCCTCAGTTTACTCATGTTTTTATGTAAAGCTTTATCCATTTGTGTTTCCACTACATATGAAGGTTGTCTATTGTTTTCACTCCATGAAAACTTCTCCAATTTCCCCAAAAGTCCTCCAAGGATAAAAAAAAATGCATGCCAGGGTGAGAATGTCCATTTTGAAAACATCCCGTGTTTTAGAAACTGTAGGTTTATGCAAACAGATGCATAATTGCTTGCCAGCTGTTGTTTTTCGCTCGTGTATTATTCCATGGTGAGCATGTCTTCCAGATTAATCCTTTGTATGTGCACGTACTTGGCAGAAAACTGATTCTGACTGTGAATTTCTTGGCTGACAGACAAATAACCGCTCGCAGCTTCCTCACACTGTACTACCAGTCAGACTATTGACAGCAGCTCCTTCCTCTTTAGTTTCTGCTGTGCATCAAGTCAGAAAAAGCCACAGTGACGCTGTTGTCAGTTTAAGCAGAAAAACAACAACTGCTCGCTTTGCTGCTCTGAAATTAAAATCCTAAAGTCGGTCCCTTTGACACAGCGTGCTGCAGAAAGAAGCCTGCAGTGGCAAATTGTCTGCAAATTATCTTTTTAATATCTGAAGAAAGTTTTAAATGAAATCACTGAAACGCTGACTCTTTAATTTCAGCAAACATTAAAAATCCATCTGCACCGACACAAGACGTCTTAGAACTCAAGGTCCACTTACTGCTTTCTTCACAGCTTTCAGTGGCATCTCGGTCTTCTTCAGCTCATAAATGGACCTTAAAGTCAAATAAACTTTCACGCTGATGTTTTCTGTTCGTAGTGGAAGTTATGTGGAGCTCAGAAGGTCTCTGTTTGACCTCCTTCTTCTTCTTCTTCTTCTTGGGACGATTTATTAAACCTTCTGCTGCTGTAGCTTCCTGTTGAGGAGCCACCACAGAGGTCTGCTTTCCCACAATGCTTTGAGAGGCGCTTCAGTCACGTCTTATAGAACAATAATTTAGCCACATTTAGCTTTGTGGTCCAGCATTGTCCAAACACAACTGTAACTCCATTCAGGCTCCAGACCTGTTGGAAGTCAGGTTGGTTCATTCAGACATTGGACAGGATGAACATGATCTTTGACTTCCACAGTGACACAAAACACGTTACAAATACTTCTTTCTCGATGAATAAAGCTAAAAGCACAAATATATGTTTCCACTTCTGGACGTATCATCGACGGTAACCTGGATGATAAAACGAACGGCGTCCTCTCCAGAACACCACGAACACTGTTCCTACCGAAGGAGCTGAACTCTGGAAATGTGGACTAAACAGTTCGGATTCATAGATTCATGAGTTTGTCCTGATCTGCTGCTGTGACGATCTCCAGGTGAAGAGAAGCTGCAGAGAGGTGAGCAGCCGGTAACGAAGCCCTCCTCCATGTTGGCAGACCCGTCCGGCCTCCTGGACCAGGACTTCTGTCCTCTGGGAGGACTTCAGGGTCCCTGGACTCAGGACTCCCTCACTCCCACAGAGATGATCCCAGAACTGTAGTCCACCTACGGTAGAGCACACAGCTGAACACATAAACCTGATCTCTACTGTCTCTGTTCTCCTTCCTGCCGTCTGACTGTTTGTCTTTGTGTACAGTATGTTTCTGCCGTGCCCTCTGGGGACAATAAAGATTTATTGAATTGAACGGAGGTGAACAGGAGCTGGTCTTTGTGCCCCTCCAGTCCCAAACACCGTGTACCTGCAGCCCGGCGCCTACACGCCGATCTGAGAGCTCAGAAACAAAAGAGTAAAAAAGTTAATTAAAACCAGTGCGACGAGCTTAAAGGTGAACGTTAAAGAAAGGGGGAGGGAGGAGGGAGGAGGGAGGAGGGAGACGTAGACGGGGGAGGGGTCGGGGGGGGGGTTGAGCTCAGATAATGAAAATAGTCCCTGAACTTGATTTCCTTAATCACTGCATGTCCCTCTTTCTGTTAATTGAAGATAATTATAGGATTTTAATTTTCTTATGTAGGTTAAAGAGGAGAGTGAGAAGTCAGAGCAGATGGAATAACTGAGGCAGATGAAGACGAAGAGGCCGACAGAGTCTATTAGTGACGCACGGGCTGAACGACGGCCTCCACGCTTAAGATTTCATTCAAATAATATTTTATTGTTTGAACGCTGGTGTTGTATGATGACTGGAGGAGCCTTTCAACGTGGAATGTAAAGCAAATACCTGTTTTAATCATATTAAGGTTCTTTTCTTTAAATAAATACTTTTATTTTGTTTTTTATTAAGAAAATAAAAGAGACGCACACACATTTATATATATATATATATATATACTGTTTATATAGAAAAATATGCACAATATTTACAACCTAATATACAAATGCAGGCTAAAAACACAACACAAAGATGAAAGAAGAACGTGGAAAGAAAAGCAAAGAAATAATTTATGCATTTGTACTGTACCTGAGAACCTGGAAATCCATTATTTAGCTCTCTGCATGCCATACAGATATGAGCGTTTATATAAAAGCAGCCTCACTCGGTCATGTAGCCTGGGGACGCAAAGAAAAAATAAATATATGAATAAATCAGAGGTGGTTTTATTTGATTCTTGAGGCTCAACAGGCGAAACATGAGCCTATTTTAAAAGAATAGAGAGAAACTTTAAAAAAAAAAAAAATGAACTTATGTGATTCCTGATGAAGGTTTATGAAAGCAGAAATAATAAATAATCCAGTATATCCTGCAGTAGGTACTGTATATAGAAAGAACACATTAGCCAGTTAAAATGACAGGACAAGATAAGCTGATTAAAAAACTGATTTCAAAGTTTTTTAAGTATGAAGAGTCAAAACAAAAGTCGATTACAATCACATTTCTTGTTTCTTAAATATATAATAAATATAAAAAGCAGAAATGAAGCAGATTCTACTGAGATGATGGGATGTTTACGTCTTTCCCAGAATAAGATTCTGGTTTCTGCTCTTGGATTCTTTCCTCCTCTGGTTTGTCTGGTGACCGATCAGTGACTGTTGATAAGATAAGATAAGATCAACTTTATTGATCCCGAAGGAAAGTGCTTTGCCAGAGTACAGTGCAAAGTTAACGCAACAATACAAACGTTAAATACAAAATGTACAAAGTGTAAAGTGTCTAAAGTGAAAAACAGAGAAATAGTGCCTAACAAATAAAATAAAATAAGTGCATGTAAACAAGAGCGGATAAATAACAAGGTGAATGTTGGGACTTTAAAATGCTTTTCTGCTTTAAACAACGTGTACTTTGTCAGGATTAAATAAAAGTTCAACGTCCTCCTCAACCACAATTAACTGGATAAACAGGACCTGCAGGTTTTTCAGATGATCCAGACTGAAAATCTGCAAAAATATAAATGTGATAAAATTCATTTAAGATAAAAAAAGATTGTTTTGTTACATAAAGAAATATTTAGTCAGCTTTAACAGAACCTTTGAATTTGTTCAAAGCAGAGAGAGAAGAAGCAGGATGAGATGTGGAACACATTCAGGGTTCAACATGGAGCAAAGAGAGCAAAAATTAATTTGCAAACCCATCAGTCATTAAACATTCATCTCCCGACGGTTAAACTTCAGTATGCTAATTCATGAGGAAATAACTGTGAGGTGCTTCAGCTGCACCAGAAACCTTTAAAAACGTGTCCACGCTCTGAAGAGGCTTCGATGATCTGCAGCTCCTCATGATGCTTTTCTGTAGCAGACATCATGTGACAGGCAGCAGAGAGGAGCTTCAACTTTTCTCTTTCAAAGAACCAAAAAAAAAAATCTCACTCAGCACTTCAGTTTGGCAGATTAATGATTTCTGATTTTTAAAGCAAGACGACGTTCCAGTGATTTCCTCACATGATGGATCTGATTTATTTAATGCTGCTTCAGTTTGATCCTCGGCTGAGATCCACAGAAGTATTTTTCTTTAAAATTCTTTTAGCAGATAATCTGAGGGAACCGAATCAGAAAGTAGAAGGTTAAAACTCTTAGAATAAGAGAAGTAAATATGCTGATGAAGCGTCTGATCTGATGGAGGGATGTAACCGTTTGTGATGCACATGTCTGTGGGGTTAATAAAACTAGAAGTAGAAACAGGAATAGTGTAACAGAGCAGTAAGGACATGATATGAAAGGTTATTCTCTCTCTGTTATATAAAGGAAAACATGATGTGTAACAGAGGGAAGGTTCATAGTGGCTACAGAGGAGAACAGAAAACAGGCCTGCATGTGGTCAGAGGAGTTCATCACCTGCTCAGAGCAGCACAACATGCTGCTGTAACAGTGTCTCCCAATATCAGAGACCACCACTGAAAGGTGTTTGAGCAGACGAGGGAAACACGGTGAAGGAAGTGAAACCGGGGGGGTTGGAAGTAGAACTCCCCAGGCAGAGAAAGAGAGAAATGAGTTCCAGCGGCCTGTTTTTTAGTGTCGTGTTTATGTGGTTACAGTGTGTGTGTGTGTGTGTGTGTGTGTGCTGGTGCTGATGGGAGAAAGACGGAAAAAGAAATTAAAAGCCAGGCTGTGACCGTCCGGCCTTGGATGAGCGGTGCTCTGTTTGTACTGGATGTGTACAGGTGTTGACTACCCCGGTTTGAAAGCTTTATTTTCCACTCTGAGCGCCGCTGACCGAACTAATGGCACAAAGCACAACAGTCTGCAGCGGCTAAATGTTTGAAATGGCTTTCTGATATGTGTAATATCTGCGTGGTTTGGGACAAAGTGGATGTGTGAAAGGGGTAAAAAGAAAAGGCTGTCTGTATAGAGACTGTGAGCTGCAGCTAATGCTCTGTGCTGCCTCTTCATTACCTCAGAAATATGAAGAAAACACGGGTATTTGTCTTGGAAATGGACGGCAGCGTTCGGCGGAGCACAATCACAGCCCTTTGTGTCGCGGAAAGTGGTGTGAGCCTGGTCAAATGGAGCGATTATGAAAAACTGACCACCTTTTTCCAGCGTTCCCACGAGGAAGACGAGCCAGAGAACGACCGGCGCGTCCCGTAATTTGAGTTTATTTATGTGATGCGTGTCGGCGAGGAGAAAGCAGAGCGCTGCAACAGAACGCTGATTGATCTTTCAGAGGCAATCAGGACGTGCAGCGAGCAGAAAATAGGCCGGCGGCGCTCTGCGGTCTCGTCTGTGAGCGGGATACGTGACACCGGCAGACCTTCACCTGTCAGAGAGCTCCACCTGCTTCTGGAGGGACAATCACAGCGTCACAGGTCGGGAGGTCGGCAGGGACCGAATGTTCACAATCACAATGGATTCAATGGATCCTTTTCAGAAGAGACCTTCCTCTTTCATTTAGCAGTGATGTTTATTGGAGGGACCAGGAGGATGTACAGGAACATACAGACTGGTGGTGTTGTTGTCCTTTTTCTGGCTGCTCCCTTCTGGGGTCACCACAGCAGATGATCTGCTTGTAGATTTTGGCGTTTTGGTAGCCAGGACTGGGAGGGAGTCGAGCCCTGGTTCCCCAGGCCGATGGCACGCACAATTATCCACTGTGCTACCGGCCGGGCTTGGTCCTCCACACTGTGGTAGTTTATATAACCTCAAACACCGCCCATGAAAAAGGGTTAAAAACATCAAATAAACACGACTGACATTAAAAACTATTCGGATTAATCCACATAGAACAGTTTGGTACAAAGAACAAAGCAGCACTTTGAGCAGCCACAACTCATAATGTCTTATGTTTAACATTTTAAATGTTTAAATGGTGGTGCTGCTGCTGGTGGTGGTGGTGGTGGTGGTGCTGGTGCTGCTGGTGGTGGTGGTGGTGGTGGTGGTGCTGGTGGTGTGTGGGGTTACCTGCGCTGCTCCATGTTGCATTTAAAAGCCTTTTCAGACATTTGAATTTCTTGTTTGTGAGTTTCACCAGGCCGACGCACAGTTTGAGTAACAACAGCTGAAGTTTTTAATGGTGCAGATCAGAGCGAGTTTCATGAGAAGTGGATCAGAGAGTCTTCTTGGCGTCCTGACTGCGTCCTGCAGCAGGTTTGCTCCGCTGCCGACCGCCAACTGTGACTTTGTTTGCTTCTCTGCAAACATTCCAATCCAATATATTTCCGTCCTTTGAGCACAGCAGCACATCCTTCTTCAGAAACCCTGGATTTGAACGTGTAAACACTTTATTAGGACGAGAGCTGCCAGCGTGGAAACGTAGCGGCTGCTGTCGCTCACGTCGGGCTGATGGTTCCACCGATGGCGCGACGCTAACAGAAGGTGTGACGGACCTGTGGGGGGGCGTGTAGCTTCCTACTTTAGGACATTTTGTAGTTACCTCAGCTCAGCTCAGGCTCAGTGTGCAAAGCTCTGCACATTTAGCCATGAGAAATATTTTAAAAGAAAAAAGCTTTTGACTTTATGTTCTTTGGTTGTCGAGGAAAGGGGGCGGAGTCAGGTAACCTTTGTCGTCATGGTAACACTAACACACACAGGTTTAAAAAAGATGGCGGTTTGGGTTAAGATAAGTTACAGGAGTGAGGTTACATGTGGAACGTAAGAAACAGCTGGACGCTGAACAGCTGCCTGTCCTGTCTGACCTGTCACACCACCTGACCTCCTCCTCCTCACCTTCTTCAGACTCACCTGAGTCACCTGACTGTGACGGCACATGACAACATTTAATAAGTCCTTGAAGGAGTCTCAGCCTCTTAGCTGGTAGTTCGTCACTCCTACGTGGTGCTGATGGCCTTTTTCACCCTCAATACCAACCTGTCTTTAGAATCCATCTTGTCTGAAACCTGCTGGTGTCCTTACAAACATTTGATCATGTCAGGAGAATCACAGGAGTCTAATGGCCTGAATTTAGATATCGCAGACAGACACAGAGCCACAGCCTCCCCTCCCCTCCAAGCTCTTTTTAGTCGGCGCTGGCTGCTGTATATTTACCGTCCTGCTGCCGGTGAGTGAGGTGGAAGCTTTACAACATCACAGGTTTGTAGGAAACCGCTCTAAGCCGTCCGGGTGGGGACGTGAATGTCGTCACAGCTTCCTGCTGAGATCAGTCGGTGCCTCCTCGGCTCCTGGATCCACCGAACACTCTGGACGTTATTCCCGCCTGTGGTGGACAAACGACCTGCTGCGGTTGAGCCGAGAGTGAGACCACCGATTGTGTGTGTTAGCGTCACTGATTGCTTTGTGCCGATCATTTAAATTCCTATACACTGTAATCATCTCCATTCATTTCTTCTATCTGCAGCAGTCGTTTCCTTTGGAAGGGAGTGTGTTTGTCAGACATCATGAATTAAACCAGTTTACCTGATGACAGGAGATGCTTTTTTTTACTTTAGTTTCTGCTTATTGATGAAGTCCTTAAAGGCCACTCGCCGTCATATATCTCCTCCTCGTTACACCGCTGCTACAGTCGCTGTTCTGCTCATTCAAAGGATCGGCTGCATGAATAATTACTTTAGTTCTTGCACACACTTGGACCTGCAGGTCAGTTTAAAACCAGGATCACAAACCACTGATGGAAGTGTTGTTAGACGTGTGCTCTGGTTTGTCTCTTGCTCTTTTCTGTATTTCTTGTGTGTGTCCGGTCTTTTTTGAGTGAACTCTCAGCATCAGTAAAAAGGAGGCCATGATGATTCCTTGAGATCAGAATAAAGGCTGAATGAATACGACCTACCTTCCATCCAGTCGTTTCCTTTGACTCGCTAAAAGTCGATACACAAAGATTTTTCACAAGGTCCTCGATTGTTGCCTCCTCTGCCTCCTTTACATCATCGTGCGGTCGCTGTGTGAAGTTACAAACGGGCGGATAAAACACAAATACTCATCTTTATCGGCCGCAGTCGTGACTCACATGGTGTTTGGCGTTTGATGAACAGCGGCGAATGAAAATCCAGCTGTGGTGTTTGTAGCGGCTTCGATCACAAGTGCTGCTCAGAGAGACGCTTCACTTCTTCTCTTGAGGCAGAAAAAAAAAAAAAAAACAGGAGAACGTCGTGTCCGTCCCAGCGGCCCAGTGTGGCGGACAGACACACAAAAGTCTGTCCAAACTGGCTGCTGCCAGGAGACTCCTCAGCTTCGCCCCCATCATGCCTCTCTTTGTTTCCTCTTCTCTGCCTTCGTTTCTTTATTTTTTAACATCACCAGATCCAAGATGTCAGCCCAGAGTGGTGCGGAGCCTCAGAAGCCACCGCCGGGCCCCCGAGCCAGCCGTGCAGCCTCTTTTTTTTTTTTTCCCTCCCTTCCTCACATTTTATCTGGTGCTCTTTAATTGACTCACAGTGTGATGAAGGAGCAGCGAGGGAGAGCAAGAGACGGAGCTGAGAGGAAAGTGATGTTCCTAGATGTGGAAGACAGTTGTGGGAGGGCTGTGATGAAAAAATAATGGTGCTAGTTACATTCTATTACACAAAATATGGAAGATGGCAATGAAGTCCTCCTGCAACAGCTCCTGTTTAATATCACCATAGTGGAGCGCTGCTCACACACACACACACACACACACCCTGTGTTAATTTATGCTGCGTTTAATGTATTTTTCATATCATATTTCACCTCATTATGGATTTTATTTCTTGGCTCTTGGACTGTAGAGCTTGTTAACTCTGTGTTAATGCAGTTTTTTCTATTTTAGTTAAAATTTTTCTTTATTTTTTTTCCTATTCTGAAGAGTCAGTTAGAAAATGAGATCAATGACAACTTTGGTTGAGGGCAAAATACAACTACACACAACTAAAGTCAAACTTACTTTAAATGTTCATGTTCTCCAGAGGATCAGTTTTAGTGGTCTGAACCTGTCTGATGTTTATCTCATCTCACTGAGGTCAAAATCTAGTTTCCAACAGAGAACAAGAACGAGAACACAGAACATCAACACAATAAACAAGGAACTAAATGTGAGGTCGTTCTGCAGCTCTGGTTCCTTTTTAGGCAAAAGAATCCCACGTAAACACATAAATGTGCAGTGGACAGGTTGACAGGTGCGGTTGAAAGCTCCAGAAAATCTGACCTTTAGGTGAGACGTGTGAAAGTGCTGCTTCCACACGCTAACATGTTGTTACACGCTAACGGCGTCTCTGCTTGACGGTTTTAACACCTTCATCACCTTTGACCACCGCGGGCTGGAAGACACCGACAGCTCATTCAGCAGGTTAAACCACTGGAGGTCAGTAAAACAATACTTTTACTCACTGAGTTAAAGTTACCGTCGGTACTCTAGCGCCCCCTACAGGTGCCGCAGCGGTCTGACGGACCGTCATGTGTAATAAAGTCAGTAGAAGACTTACGGGACACTTGGGACCGACTCTCTACCTGACATGGTAATCATGTGTGATATTCCTCCTCTGGTCCTGGTGGAGGTCAGAGGTAGAAACGCTCAGAAATGTTATTTTAGCTCCTTCTAGGCTTCAGAAAATGTCAAACATATTTAGGTAAAGTCATGGGCTGAAGGACTCTGTAATGTAATGAAACCCTGCTAGCAGGACATTAGACTAAAGGTCTTTGCTGACCCCTGGAGAGCAGCATCTGTGAATATATTATCACACAAAGACAGAGCTGGTCCAAAGTGGACCTGCAGGCAGAAGGTCCAGATAGGCTGCAGAGGACATGATGTTTTACATCTGGATCTGATCAGATTCAGACACACTGACACACAAACTGGAGACCAGATCCAAGAGACTGAACATGTTGGACCGGATCACATATTTCCAACTCTGCAAAATAAAAGTCCATCTCAACCTTTTTAACCTTAAACCTTGTAGCCTGTTGTAAAAATGTGCTATTTCCTAAAATATCATAAATAAATCACCTGTTTCTCGACGTTAATACAGAAGCTGAGAACCAGGTCCACAAAAAAAAAAACAACCTTGAAAAAAAGAAGTTTTAAAGTAGACAAGTGATATTTGTGTGGTTTGCACTCCACAAGCTCAGCATGTAGCATGTAAAGTAAGAATTTCATGAAAATCAGTTCTGTAAAGGTGCAGCAGGAACACATTTCCCTTGAAAACAGTGAAAGTCACATCTGAGACAAAGTAAAAGTCCATCAGTCTTAATATCCAAGCAGCAGGATCGCAGCACCAAACTCAATTTAAAATGTGCACTAAATAAAGCAACGAGAGCCCCTTGCTGAGTCTGACACAGTTTCATCAGGTTCAGATTAGATGAAACTTTATTGATCCCCGCAGGGAGACGATGTCACTGCAGCAGGAAAATAATAAAAGGCTAAAATTGAATATAATTAGAAATATGGTAAATGAGGGGCAATACACAAGGCAGTAAACCAGAAAAATGGTGTTCAGAACAGAAGAAGAAGAAGAAACGAATAAGAGAAATGGACCAAAACACAGAGAGAGAGAGAGAGAGAGAGAGAGAGAGAGAGAGAGAGAGAGAGAGAGAGAGAGAGAGAGACAGAAGCAATAAGAAGCTCGTTTCCAGCTGCAGGACATGGTAACTTTATTTGTACAATACAGTTCATACACAGGTTCATTCAAACCGCCTCACAAAAGGTATTCAGAGCAGAATATTTTCAGAGCCAAAAGAAAAAAACTAATAAGATATAAGAGCGAGAAGGAAAAAAGTGGTGAAAGGATCCTTTTTGCATGTATGAATGTGTTATTGCAGAGAAATTCAGGATCAAGTGTGTGTGAGAGAAGCACATATTCTAATATTCTCTTTCCTGCTGCCTTCAGGATAATGGCAGCACATGAGATGATACACTTGACATTTTCTACATGAGAGGTTTCCTGTTTATACCAAAGTATCTCTACCTTCACTATACTCTGGGAAGTATACCAGCGCAATGTTGCAAATCTATGAGCAGGAATGCTTGATGATAACACTGGATACGGGCGACGTGCTCTTTGTATCGACGGAGAACAAGACAGGCGGCTTTTCAGTAAAACTGCTCGACCTTTGACGCACAGAAAGAGTGTTTAAACTTGAAGCAGGAGAGGCTGGTATAACCTGATGTCCGTGTCCTCGCACGGGTCAAGCTCAAAAGCACTGGCTTACAAACTGGTGCATCATGGGAAATGTAAGATCCAGACTCTCAGTTAAACAGTGAAGATGACACTGATCTCTGTGAGTCAACCTTCAAGCATCAAACACTTTGTCAGATGATTTTCTGGATCATTTTCAATATTAAAACATAAAGAACATCAATCACCTCACAAAGGTGGAGACTCACTTTTAAAAAGAGGACTTTGCACCAACCTCAGACAGGACGGAGCGGTGCATTCGCTGAGGACTATTTAGTGAGTGTGTGTGTGTGTGTGTGTGTGTGTGTGTGGCTCATTACCTTCATTTACATGGACCCTGATATTCCACTAATAACCAGAAAAACGGCCCAATCAGAATAAAAATGCCTCATGTGACCATTTCAGTCAGAGGAGAGGAGATTCAAGTCATTCTCAATAATAATAATAATAATAATAATAATAATAATAATAATAATAATAAACCTCTTATAGTGAGTCTAAACCTTCCTTTAGGTTCATTAATAATATAATGTGAGAATATAAAGTAAAGAACCTGACAGATGTTTATGATGGTATTACAGCATCACTGTAGCAGCTCGGCGCACACAGCCGGGCGCCGCAGAGCGCTGGCGGGTGTGAAGGGTGTGACGGGTGTGAAGGGTGTGACGGGGCTGAAGGCGGCCTGAGAACCACCACTGCAGTTTGTCAGAAGCTGGAGGAGGCTTCGTCTCTCAGGCCACACCCGTGATTTCAGCGTGCACGCAGCAACATTTTCACCAACATGCTGACAAATATGACAAATACAATAAGCTAATTATTTAAACAGGAACGATTCTGTCCCCTGATCAATATAGGATAATAATAATAATAATAATAATAATAACCCTGTGAACACTTATTCTAATTGTTTCGCTGTGGTAGGAATACATTTATTCTGCCTGTGCATGTTTGTGACTGTGACGTCTTCTTCGTCTCTCTTAATTGCAGCAGATTAGATGCTTGGTGGGGAGCAGAAGCACTCCGCTCATGTCAGCAAAGTCATATATTGTCAGTGTGGCTGCAGCTATTGATGGGTTTGATGTCTTTAGACAACAATGGGGCTCGGCGGCACAGAGGAGGGAGATATTCCAGGCTTTGGATGAGAAAAATATATCAGTATCTACCAGACCGGTGCAGAAAATAAGACAAAAAAGCATCTGTAGACTCAGTGGATGGAAAGCGTGCAGGCATGTAACACACACCTCCTCCTCACTCCTCCAGCAGCTCATCTTTGAAATGTGGAAAATGGCAGCTGTTCAGCTACCAGACTGAAAATGTTGCCAGTGGCTCTCTCTCCATCTCCAAATCTATTCTCTCTTTCCCTTCCTGTTTTTTTCTCTCTCTCTACTTTACTCAATTTTCTCCCCCTCTTCACTCCCTCTGAAGGCCCACCCTGTAGTTTTGCTGAATAGGCAGATCATGAATCGAGCGGCGTTGTAGAGGCGGCCGTTTCCTCGGCGCGCTTTATCAAAGTCAACCCGGAGTATTAAACACAGCTCTGAGGCCACGAGGAGGAGAGAGGAGAAAGAAGAAAGCGCTCAGGGATCTCTCCTCCGCCTCCTCCACAGTGAAATTAGGGCATGGCTTCGCTGGTCGCCGGGGGTTACGGGGGGGGAGGCGGGAGCTTCCTGCCCTGCGAGGAGAGCAGGAAGAAGAAACAGGGGTGACGACGTCCTGATGGACGGCTGCACGTTCTGGGTTACTTTATAGCTTTTCAGCTGTAATTCTGCTGCTGTCGTGTGACGCTGAAGTTAGCTTCTGATTCACAGGTTCCCATTCAGCAGTGAAGGGGGAAGTTAAGGGATATTTAACTTGTGATAGTGCAAAAACAGCCATAAAGGGAGGTTTCACCGCCGGAGACTCTCTGAGATGTAGACAAATACATGACAGCTTGATTCCGTCTGTCAAATTGATTTTGTACATATCTATCAGTCTATATGTGAAAAAAAAACAGTGAAATCTCCCTTTTTGCATTCGCACAAAGAGACTAAAGGTTTCACACATTTGAAAGTAGGTTTCAGACAGAGTTAAGGGTTCAAAAAGAAAAATATCTGTAATTCAAGTTTCCCTTATTTTTCCCCTCAGCTCCAGCGCTGGTGATGGTTTTATTACTTAAAGTGGACGACATGTGTTTCTGCTTTGACGTCCCAAATAAAGCCAAAGGAGCTAAAAGGACTCCTGCATGTTGAGTTGTTCCGTGTGATCACTGGTCAAAAGCATGTTTATGTGCTCTCATACTTCAGAGTGCACAGCTGATGCAGAGTATTTGATTTTAAAACGGATCAGAATCAGAATCTCGTAGGCAGTGCAGAACAACAGGAAGATGAAATAGTGCAAAAGACGTAATATTAAAATTAAAAAAGACTGTACAGTTCACAGGGAGGGGGGGGGGGGGTATTTACATGACGAAAGAAATGAAGAATAAAAATAAAAATATAAATATAAATAAAAAACATATTGCAGGAATATTGCACTTGATATGTATAAACAGAATTATTTCTATTGCACAATGAAGACTGATGATTTTGTTCAGGGTTTGGTTTTGTTGGCGGCGTTCAGGGCGACGACAGCTCTTCTCTAGTCTGTTTGACTCACCACAGTTTAAAAATGTTGGTATAAAAGGAACCTTGGGCCCGATGATCCGGTTTCAGTCCTGACTCACTGTTTTCTACAGGAGAACCAAGCTTGTTGTAAATCGATGTTTGAATCCCTGTCAGCAGAAACAGGTGCAGAGGAGCAACGTTTCCACGACTGACAGTTTGTGGTGAAGCCTCTTAGTCTTCGGTTTCCGGCCCGGACGGCACACAGATGTCCGTGGTATTGTCTGCAGTGTTGCGCCTCCTCTGCCTCCTTGTCAACACCTAAAATATCAGCCTCTCTGCGCTGAGGCCTGAGGAGTTCCTGAGCCTTTCTGTGGAAGTGAACGCGTGACACGAACACTAATCAAACGGACGTCCACGGGGAACATTTTGTGCTTTTCTCTTATTAAGGACGACAGGTGTGGAGGCTCTAAACGTCGGTACAGGACACGACTTTAACAATCTGCTCGCTGTAATTAGATTAATTAAAAAGAAAAGAACTGCAAAAAGGGGATACAACTATAAAAGACAGTCCTCAGTTCTAATGACATAAGAACAATACCAGGAAGTATATCTAATTAGAGGAAAATAATTAGGAAGAATCATGAGCCAACAAGCAATTATCCTACAGGACAGTTGGGGGGGGGTCGAGGAAGAACCGGTGCAACCTTGTTAACCTGAACTGTCCTTTAAAATTCTGTCACCAGACTTTACTTTTGTTTACCTGCTGATTTAATGGTGAGCCTGTTTCTCTACGGCACATCTCTGATTCCTGCAGGAAGACGAACGATGAACGTGATGTTTGGACGCCACATCAGGACAGGACGACTCCCCAGATCACCGTTTTTATAGCTGCAGGTCAAACAGCTGCAGAGAGGAGTGTGTTAAAGGAGTGTGTGTGTGTGTGTGTGTGTGTGTGTTTGCAGGCTGCGGTGGAAGAGCTCAGGTGAAGCACTGATCTGGGATCTGATGATGAAAGGAGCTCTACAGGAACGATTCACCGCCGCTGCTTCACATTAGTCACTGATTTACTCATGTGAGGCTCTGGTTTGTTTACTTGTTTATTCTCCCTGTTGTACTTAACTGGATTTAATACCCCTGCTTTAGTGTCATTAGTGTGTTTAATAACAGCTGTTTTACACTTTAAATTATGACCATGTCTGGATTAACCTGCTGGGGGGCCCCGAGGCAAAAATGAGCTGTGTGCCTCTAATGACCCTCTATTTAAGAACCGATGCAGGAATATGTTGATAGAGGTTCTCTCTATAAGGCAGCTTCACCGGGCTGATGATGATGATGATGATGATGATGATGATGATGATCTTTACTCTGACATATTCCACTTTCCACATACGCAATTAATCAAAATATCATGAAACCCTCAGCGGTGTGCAGTAGCTGCTCATTGATATTCAGCCTTTATCATGACAGCATCAGCAGTACTAGTAGTAGTAGTACTAGTAGTAGTAGTAGTGGTGGTAGTAGTACTACTAGTAGTAGTAGCAGTAGGTGTACATGTAGTAGCAGTAGTAGTAACAGTTGCAGTAGTGCAGTACAGCAGTGGTATTAACAATATTACATGGTACTAGTGGTAAGCAGTAAAACTATGATCAGATCTGTAGTAATAAAAGCAGCAGTGCAGGCAGCAACAGTAGTACGAGTAAAGCTGCTCCTGTACTTCAAGTACCAGTAGTACTGGTACTTGAAGTACAGCAGCAGCTTTAGCAGAAGCGTCAGCAGCAGTAGTACTAGTGTAGTACTGTAGTAGCAGCAGAATCACTAGTATCTGTAGTACTGTAGTAGCAGTAGTACTGTAGTACTGTAGTATTTGTAGTAGTATTTGTAGTAGCAGCAGCAGCAGTAGTACTGTAGTATTTGTAGTAGTATTTGCAGTAGCAGCAGCAGTAGTACTGTAGTAGTTGTAGTAGTATTTGTAGTATTTGCAGTAGCAGTAGCAGCAGCAGCAGTAGTACTGTAGTACTGTAGTAGTATTTGTAGTATTTGCAGCAGCAGTAGTACTGTAGTACTGTAGTAGTATTTGTAGTATTTGCAGCAGCAGTAGTACTGTAGTACTGTAGTAGTATTTGTAGTATTTGCAGCAGCAGTAGTACTGTAGTACTGTAGTAGTATTTGTAGTAGTATTTGCAGTAGCAGCAGCAGCAGTAGTACTGTAGTACTGTAGTAGTATTTGTAGTAGTATTTTCAGTAGTATTTGCAGTAGCAGCAGCAGCAGTAGTACTGTAGTACTGTAGTAGTATTTGCAGTATTTGTAGTAGTATTTGCAGTAGCAGCAGCAGCAGTAGTACTGTAGTACTGTAGTATTTGCAGTAGTATTTGCAGTAGCAGCAGCAGTAGTACTGTAGTACTGTAGTATTTGCAGTAGTATTTGCAGTAGCAGCAGCAGTAGTACTGTAGTAGTATTTGCAGTAGTATTTGCAGTAGCAGCAGCAGCAGTAGTACTGTAGTGCTGTAGTAGTATTTGCAGTATTTGCAGTAGTATTTGCAGTAGTATTTGCAGTAGCAGCAGCAGCAGTAGTACTGTAGTGCTGTAGTAGTATTTGCAGTATTTGCAGTAGTATTTGCAGTAGTATTTGCAGTAGCAGCAGCAGTAGTACTGTAGTACTGTAGTAGTATTTGCAGTAGTATTTGCAGTAGCAGCAGCAGTAGTACTGTAGTAGTATTTGTAGTATTTGCAGTAGCAGCAGCCCCTCAGTCTTTGCTCTCTGTGTTTATTTCTGTTTGGCTCTGGTTTGTTTTCAGCAGCATCCTCAGACGGAGAGGTCGTCCACTTCAGCTCTGTTGTTGCCACGACAACCCCTCCATTTCCCGCCGAGCCCTCTGATCCTTTAGCCGCTCAGTGTGTATCCATACATCAGCCTTTCTTCTCTCTCTCCCTCTCAATAAAACCATCACCGATAATGAAATAATAAACTTCATTTGTGGCACACTTCAAACGCACAGTTGACAAAATGCCTCAACAGTCAAATACATTCAAACATCAAAGCGGAAATAAATTAAAAAGTAAAGGAAGGGAAGGGAAGGCAGCTGGAGATAAAAGGATAGACACAGAGGGTAAAAATAATATATTTGTAAAAATAATAGGATAAAAGGCGTCACATGAAAGCCGGTCTATAAAAATAGGTTTTAAGGAGAGATATAACAGAGGATACTTTCACCCCTCTTCCTCTCTCTCCCTCTGTTCTCCCTGTCGCCCTCTCTCTCATCTGCCTCCCGCTGCAGTGGAGATGAAGTGTTGCTCTTGTTTTAATTATGCAGAGGAGGCTGCAGAGCAGGACAGGACATGTTTCAGTGTCGTCGCCAATTAAGCGGCGTCACCCAGTCGTGGAGCTGGGAGCGAGGAAGAGGAGGAGGAGGAGGAGGAATGAAAGAGAGAGTTAAAGGAAATGACAGAGAGGAGAGAGGGAGGGAGGGAGAGAGGGAGAACACGGGAAATGAAATGAATTGGATGCATGAGTCTCTTTCTTATTTTCCACGCAAATGGAGACGCTTCTCACGTAAAGACATGCAGCCTAACCTCTCACTCCAGTGTGCTGACAGTAGCAGGAGGAAGAGCGGCACAGCTACAGCAGCACTTGTAGAAGGAGGACAAACACTGTGCTGTGCTGTAAGCTGGTTTTTCTACTACTGTACTTTTACACATTTAGATTATTAATACTCATTATAAATCCTAAAACTCATCTGTCGATAAGCTGCTACAGGAAAGTGAAGACCACAGGAATACATCGTTAGTTATAGTGCAGAGATATCTGTTTTTCTGCTGTGGGGTACAACGGGATAGTTACACTTCAAACACATGAAGTATTTCTACACTGTTGTACTGCTGTTTTCACTTACTGCATGTAAATACTGCGTCCACCAGTGCTGCTGAAAACACAGTAGTACTCCAAGAAACATCCTCAGAGATTCTGCTCTGACAGCCCCCTGTGGGTCCTTCCAGGTACAGGTAGTACCAGTAGTAGTACAGGTAGTATCAGTAGTAGTACAGGTAGTATCAGTAGTAGTACAGGTAGTATCAGTAGTACAGGTAGTATCAGTAGTAGTACAGGTAGTACCAGTAGTAGTACAGGTAATACCAGTAGTACAGGTAGTATCAGTAGTAGTACAGGTAGTATCAGTAGTACAGGTAGTATCAGTAGTAGTACAGGTAGTACCAGTAGTAGTACAGGTAATACCAGTAGTACAGGTAGTATCAGTAGTAGTACAGGTAGTATCAGTAGTAGTACAGGTAGTATCAGTAGTAGTACAGGTAGTACCAGTAGTAGTACAGGTAGTATCAGTAGTACAGGTAGTATCAGTAGTAGTACAGGTAGTACCAGTAGTAGTACAGGTAATACCAGTAGTACAGGTAGTATCAGTAGTAGTACAGGTAGTACCAGTAGTAGTACAGGTAGTACCTGTAGTACAGGTAGTATCAGTAGTACAGGTAGTACCAGTAGTAGCACAGGTAGTATCAGTAGTACAGGTAGTATCAGTAGTAGTACAGGTAGTACCAGTAGTAGTACAGGTAGTACCAGTAGTACTACAGGTAGTACCAGTAGTAGTACAGGTAGTACCTGTAGTACAGGTAGTATCAGTAGTACAGGTAGTACAGGTAGTATCAGTAGTACAGGTAGTACCAGTAGTAGTACAGGTAGTACCAGTAGTACTACAGGTAGTACCAGTAGTAGTACAGGTAGTACCAGTAGTACTACAGGTAGTACCAGTAGTAGTACAGGTAGTATCAGTAGTACAGGTAGTATCAGTAGTACAGGTAGTATCAGTAGTAGTACAGGTAGTACCAGTAGTAGTACAGGTAGTACCAGTAGTACCAGTAGTACAGGTAGTATCAGTAGTAGTACAGGTAGTATCAGTAGTACAGGTAGTATCAGTAGTAGTACAGGTAATATCAGTAGTATAGGTAGTTTCAGTAGTACTATCAGTAGTATCAGTCTAAGATGCGTGCAGTAAAAACTCTTCCTGTATTCTCAGTACTATCAGTAGTACTATCAGTAGTACTATCAGTAGTAGTAACAGTACTATCAGTAGTATCAGTAGTACTATCAGTAGTACTATCAGTAGTACAATCAGTAGTACTATCAGTAGTACAATCAGTAGTAGTATCAGTAGTAGTATCAGTAGTACTATCAGTAGTAGTATCAGTAGTACTATCAGTAGTACAATCAGTAGTAGTATCAGTAGTAGTATCAGTAGTACTATCAGTAGTAGTAACAGTAGTACTATCAGTAGTACAATCAGTAGTACTATCAGTAGTACAATCAGTAGTAGTATCAGTAGTGGTATCAGTAGTACTATCAGTAGTACAATCAGTAGTACTATCAGTAGTACAATCAGTAGTACTATCAGTAGTACTATCAGTAGTAGTAACAGTAGTACTATCAGTAGTAGTATCAGTAGTAGTAACAGTACTACTATCAGTAGTATCAGTCTAAGACTAAGTGAACTGTGTGCAGTAGAAACTCTTCCTGTATTCTCAGGTTTGTCGCTCAGACAGACCAACTACATGCACTTTAAACTCTGCCTCTCTTCTCTGTATTGATCAGAAGCACATGGACTCTGTGAGCATTGATCAGCGTTGAATATTCACCCCCCCCCCCCTGTGAAACTGGGCTCTATTGTGGCGTTAAAGTGTCAGGTGGAGACACGGCGGGATAAAGAGCGAGCGTGCACGTCGCAGCAGCAGGTAATTACCACTCCTCCATCGATAACCATTCTAATAGACTTCCAACCGACTATTTACATTAGGGAGCTGGTCCTCTTACCGTATTGACTTTCATAAAATATATGTGTGGTACGCTACATTAAAATCAATAAAGCCATTTAAAGAGCATTATCATTAGGAGCGGCTGTGTGTTAAGTGTGTGTGTGTGTGTGTGTGTGAAGGCTGGAGGAGGTGGCAATCTACTGCAGTATGATGCCTTAAACCAACATCATTTACTGCATGAGTGCACCATCACACACACACTCACACACTCTCTTTCTGTCTATACATCTGTCTAAAGATCACTTTCAACTTGCTTTACAGGCTTCACATATACAACCATCTGTCTGAGAGTGTATAAGCGAAGTGCAGCTGGGAAAAGTGATTAAAAGATTAAGGGATACACAATCAGAGCATCACGAACACCTGAGCCCACTGTGGAGCAGCACCGTGGGACAGGAGGATTCACATCCACTGGAAATTCACAGTTTAGTTTTCTTTCAGCTTCATCTTCAGTGTTCCTCTGCAAGGACACTCTTCCAGAGGCTCACGTTTCTACGTCTTCTACGGCTAACACGTCGACTTCTCACCAGAACATTTAATGCTGTCAAACACAGCTGTGGAAGAACAACATGTGTGTTTATAGTCTTTAGAAACTTTTCCTGGTTTTGTATATCTGCTACACATCAGCCTGCTAATGACTCCTCTGTCGTTTTGACCTGGGGGTCCAATACGAAGGCAGTGCAGGTAGATTGTGTGACATTAAAAAAAAAGATTTCAGTCCATCATCTTCATCTAATTAGGACTCAGTGGTTTAGAAAATGAATGAAGGAACGTATGTAATGACGGCGTTTGTGACTTGATTGACGTACAGGACTCGTACAGGCAGGAACATGAGGGTCAAACACACTAGCTGCTGCAAAACTCCAGCTTTAGTATAAACTCCAGTTTATATCCACTAAAGAAGAGACACTGGGATGGAGAACAGGACAGGAAGGAGATTAGACTCCATTCAGTGCAGGTCATCAGAGGAAGGTAGAGACCATACATGTACTGAATGTTCCAGTTCCTCTGGTCACTTGGGTTCAATATTGATGGTTCCATCACTGTTTGTCACCTGTGTGCATCACTGCTGTCACTTTAATGTGGAACACCAGGGGTTACATTAGCTGCAGCTATGCAGTGTACGCTAACACACACTGTTTCCCATAAAGTTGGACTAAAATGTTTTTCCCTCTTCTCATGAAATGATTGTGACAGTGTGATTTATTCTTGATAAATAAAGTGTATATCTTCTCAACTTTATTGATCAAACTCTTAACACTTAAACCACAATGAACCTTTACAAACTGTGTATTCAGGCTTTAACTAAATTGGGGGTACTGAACAATTATTCCAACTTTATGGGCAACAGTGTGTGTTGTATATATAAAGTATATATAGAAATAAATATATATTTAGCATTTTTAATGTAGGTAGATCATTTTGACCTGGTCATGTGCCCCCCCCCCTGATTTTTGAATATTAAAGTGCACATTAACACCAGACCACTCTAGAGAGTTTGCTAAATTTGGAGAATAAAATCCATAGAAGGGTAAAAACATGGCTGACATTGGTGACATGTTAACACATCTCCAACTAATGAAGTCTCCACCAGGTGTGTTAAAGTATGAACGATCAAGCATCGTATCACTATCACAGCACATCATCAGCTTGTCCCTGCAGCTCCCCGCGGGAGTCCTGAGACATTCCCATGACGTATGGGACATACTGGCACCCTCCCCCGGTGTGATGTGGGTCGGCCTCTGTCCAGAATACCAGCATCCTCCTGGAAGATGCATCCTCCTGGCCAGATGTTCAGCAGCCTCACCTGGCTCTTTTCAAGTTCTTCAGATCTTTAGGTACAAACACACTAAGAAACACACTAAGATGAAGCATCCTTCACCGTATTCCTTTTGGTTACCATGCTGTCTCTGAGGACTGGAAAATTAAATTACAAAACAAGAGCTTCAGCTTTAGGTTCAGCTTCTTCAGCGTGATGCTCCGGTACAACCAGCGTGTCCTCCTACTGGGAAACAACAGTGGTTGTTTTCCAATTGGGATGAAATGACCAACATTAACGTAGGTGACCTTTAGAGGCTGTAGTAATTATGACGGGAGAACAGGTGAGTGTGGTATAAAGAGGTGAGGTGATGTCCAAGTGTGGAGAAGGTCGGCTTGGTTGGAGGAGACCTCCAAACCAAAAGTCAGCGTTGAGTTAAACATGTAAGACACGTGACACAAACATGATGTAACTTTACATCTTATGTCACTTCTGTCTAACGTACCTGTTTTAATTCAAACCTGAACCAAACCGAGCAGTGGAACAGTTATTGGATTTGAAAACAGGACGTGTTGGTCCAGCAGCTCCACGGTTCTCCAGCCTAACTCTGTTCGACCTGTCAATCTCTCCAGCCAGCCTTTGAAAACCCTCCAAACCTCCGGAAACTTCAAAAGCTCTTGCAGGTCTTTAGGAACATTGAAAGCCACTTCAGACTGTTCAGCACACTGGAAAGTCTTGAAGACTCTTGCTGACACTTCATGAGCTCTCAGGAACAATTAGAACATAACCTTCAGCTGAAGATCCTCTCTGATTGAGCTCTGACCAGACTTTATGGAACCAACAAGATCTTCAAGAAACATTTAGGAGGCCTGAAAGAAAGAACAGGCCTCCAGAAAAACTTAAAAAAAAGAGGGAACAAGCAATCATACAGATGACCTCCATGTGGACAGACAGCGTCTTGTTCTGAACTATTTATATTCTGTCTGTAATATAAATATCAGCTACATTTTGTTAAGCTGAGACAAGAGGAAACACACAAACACATAAAAATAATAAAAAGGATGAGTCTCTTTATCTGTTGTGTGTTTTAATATGACACAATATACAAATGACAGAATTCAATATCAATAATATCATACATCACTTGTTCCAAACTTGGGAGGACTCTTAAACACCCGTTAGCCTCCGATTGAACCTTGACCATTATAAAAGAACACATCATTACTCTGAATGACTGACACACACACACACACACACACACACACACACACACACTCAGATAGTGGTGGATTAGGGATTATGTGGAATATTTCTTGTTTAATGCGAGCTCTCCTGCTTGTTTTATAAAGCACAACAGCCGTTTGACACAGAAAACTGAAACCTTTCAGGTGACGTAACACCGCCCCCCCCCATCACCACACCCCCCACACACTCTCTCCCTCTGGCGGCCATGTTGGAGGTCCTCATCTCTGTGAACAGCTGCTTGTTCTTCTTCGTGATGTAACAGCACTGTGTGTGTGTGTGTGTGTGTGTGTGTGTGTAAATATATAGTGTAGTTACAGATCTCAAATGAATGGGTGTCGTCATTATTCACACACTTTCATGTGACTGTATTTGTGTGCAGCATCATGTGCAGCATCATGTGCAGCATCATGTGCAGCATCACACACTGTTAGTTGTTCCTGCTGTGTTTCTGTGGGGAGCACAGACTCACTCTGACCTGTCAGTGTGATCTATGTGCAGAGGTATCAGAGGGGCTCAGCTGCAATACTGATGCAGGACTCTATATAACCCCCCCTCTACCCCCCATCCCTCCACCTATCTCTCCGTCTCATTTGACACTGTATTAACTTCCACCTGGGGTAGCCGTCACTCCCATCATGCATCAGCCCGCCACCTGAGTCCTCCCTCGCTCTCACGCTCGCCTTCCAGCATCATCAGTCGTCTTCCTCGTCGTTTCCTTCTACAGTGAAACACACACACAGCCTGGACGACACAGATCCGCGGCACTGACAGTAACCAGGATGATGATAAGGGATTGGATTTATTCACCGCCCCCTGTTGAGACTCACTCACTGACTGGATTGACTTTCAAAAGGAATCTGCTGCAAGTGATAGAGAAGCAACTTGAATGCAATTTAATACAGACTGACTTTAATACAGTGTCAGTGCCTTATGAATAACAGCCCATATGAACTCCCCACCATTGTGGTTCTCTCAACAGTTTCTGGTAGCATTAAAGGAGAACTCCTCTGTTTTTAAACCTAGATCCTCTCTGTCCACATCCTGGTGTCTGAGTGACTGGTAGGTAGTGAAAGTGTTGGAACTGGTCCAGTAGATCACCTCAGCCAGCAGCCACCAAATGGGCTGCAATGGCTGCAACGTGATCCTTTGGGACAACTGCACCTGATCACAGTAGGTCCACTAAAAGAGCTTGTTTGATCCACTGACAGGCTCAGAGTGTTATTCTAAGTGTGTGACAGCATCATGGAAAGGATCCCTACAGAGAGAGACCTGGAAGATCCTTTTGGTTTAACCACAAACAGCACACACACCAGACTACATTCACTAAAACATCCAAAAATCAAAGCAGCAGATATCCTGACTTTTGACCTCTAGTAAGGGTCAAGCTCCAAAAACATTTCTCTCATGATGCAACTTGGAATCATCTTTTCAATTAAGCTCAAGTTTAAGTGACACTGGTGACACTGTAACATCACCAGGAAGTGATGCAAAATTACATTACAAATAAATACAAATTGAGAAAAGTGCCAAAAGTATGTGGACATTTGAATGTGACACCTACTCTCTTGAACACGTGATGCCAGAAACACGCTCACTAATGCGTTGCTCTAACAGCCTCCGCTCCTCTACTGTCAGTCTTTCCTCCAGATGTTCAATCTGCTGCAGGGATTTGCTCCCATTTAGACACGAGCATCACTGAGGTCCAACGCTGCTGTTGGGAGATAAAGTCTGGCTCACAGTTCATCCCCAAGGTGCTGGATGGGGTTAAGGTCAGGACTCGTGCAGGTCAGACAAGTTCTTCCCCAGCAAGTTGGAAACGCACAGACACAAACATATGTGGAGAGTGGTTTTTATATATTATAGATAGAAGGTAAACATTCATTTACATACTTTCATTTGCTTTAATCTCTGTCAGTGTCTGATAAATCAAATAATGTAATGGTTCCTTCTCCCCATACTTTGCAAACTTCGTCAAAATGCATCTAAACAGACCTTAAATGAAGCGATAAAGTAAGAAAGACCAAGTTTAAGTTTCTTTTTTCTTTTAGTAAAAAGGTGATAAGTCCTTGTTTAACCTTCTCGGCCCTGCCGGATCAGAATCTGTACACCCTCAGCCTGCAAGGCCAAACATCGTTCAGACTCACACGACTTTATTAAGAATTGTAGTGGAGGTCCAAAAGTTTCCAGAGATACCAAATATGTCAGGCTGAGGTCAGAGTGAAAAGTGTACAGACTGATGTACACAACACACACAGTGTGACACACACACACACACACACTCACACACTGTTCACATCCACTGTGTGCACACATATAGGTGTGTATGTGCGTGTGTTTGAAACGTCGTAAAGCTTAAATGTAGCTTTCTAATGAGCAGGCAGAACACACATTTGTGATGTTCTATAACTTTAAATGTTTATTATGTTCAGGAGGTGAAACCACAGATCTAATTGTCACAATCAGGGAGCGACCTCGTTATCGCCAGGCCCTCCACATTACCCGTCAACCCATCAGCCAGCTGTCGGAACATGCTCTGGGTCTCGTTAAGCCTGGAGCCCGGAGCTTCATTCATTATCTAATTGGTTGCTGGGAAGCTGGATCCCTGCAGCAGGGACCTGATCTCTGCTGGCTCGTCCTTCGGCGTGGGCTGTCGGTTCATCCGCAGCTCTGCGTGTCAAAGTGTCACAAACAATGCTTCCACTCTGTCCTTCTTATTGTGTAACAGGCAATTATCAGTGTAAACCAGGGCTGATTATCCCAGTCTGTCGCGGCAGTTGTAGATTAAATGCTTTTACTGTGTGGCCTTCGCTGAAAAAACCTGGCTGTTAACTGATAATAGGCTAATTACAACTCTGCAACGAGTCAGGTCTGAGCCATATTAGAGGCAGAGCTGCTAGTTTCACTCACAAAGAATAAAATCAGTCAGAAAACATTGTGCCACACTTTATTATGATGGCAAATACAGCTGACTCTGGTTTAATGACTCCTTTCAAAGCAGCATCTCTACCCAATCAGACGGCAGCCTCGTAACAGGAAGGGCACGACAACAATTGGCACGAATGCCTGGTGAGTGGTGAATAAATGTTACTCTGTCGGTCAAGGAAATATTACGTGTACAACCAGATTATAGTCTGCTAGAAGTAAAAGTCAATGTGTAACTTTCGAGACATTCAAACTTTGTATTCGTGTTAAACTTCCTGTGGAAGACAGAAGTGATTACAGGCACACGAGTGTGCAGGTTGATGTTTAGTGTTGGTGTCATTGGTAAAAGCTCCATAAAACATTCTCTTATATTGTAGTCCAGCTGGAGAAAACTGTTTTCAGACTTTAGTGCATCTTCGTCACGGGAGGCTTCATCCAATCACAGCTCCTCTCAGAGAGAGAGAGCGTTCCTATTGGCTGCTCGACAAACGTCCCTTCAGATGAAGCTGAAAGTCTGATTCAGTGGAGGAAAGTCAGAAAGACAGAGAGGAGACAGTGAAGGCAGTGAAACAGGAGTCAGAGTCCACCAGGAGTCTGAGAGATGAAGAGAAGTTCACCATGAAGCTGCTGCCTTCAGGTTCCTGGATGAACATCTGGATGTGCTGACGGCTTCGTTAGCTTCTGTCATGGAGGGAACGTTATTATCAGACTGAGAACATCCACATGGTGCTGATTCACCTGGAGAGCAGCAGAGAAGCGGCCATGTTGGATGATGCTAACAGTTTAGCGTTTTGCTAATGTCTATGTTCATGTCTATGTCGCGAGCAAACATTAGTGCCTCAGATCAAAATGTTTTACAGGCCCACATGGTGACCAAAAAACAGGACTATAATTCTCATATCTTCATAATTCTAACTAATCTCATAACTAACAGGAGCACGAAGGGGATGACTGAGGCTGCTGACTACAGAGTACAGAGTTGCTGTTGTACAGTACAGTGCACAGCATGAAGGAGGGGGCTGCAGTGGGAGGGCTGTGTTTTATTAAATACAAATGTATTGAATAGTCTTTTTATGGTACCATTTCCAGTGTTTAAGCATTAGCTATTCAGGGATGTGCCAAGGTTAACATGGGTGAGTGTGATCTCAGCACTTGCTCTCTTCCGGGATCCCTCATCACGGTGCTTTAGTGCACAGCAGCTGTTAACCGTCCGTCCATCCGTCCGACACGGAGAGCCTCGGTGCAGAACAAGTGTCTGCCGTGATGAGGAAGTTGCAGAAAGTTGTAAATTCTGTCGCTGATTGTGGAAAACGGCGTACAGCATCATCACAGACATCATCATCTCCATCCAGGAGAAGAGAGGAGAGGAGCTCCCAGGAAACGGCCTCAAGGGGTCGAGGAGGTTAAAACTTTCATGTGAGCACTTAAGAATTTAAAACTCTACAACTTTGATAATTCCAGAATAAATGTGATTGTGATGAGCTGTGAGTTTTCATGGTTTCCTGCCTTGCTGACAGTTTCTTTGTTGAATTATTAAGTGCTCAGTATCTCGTCTGTGATCTGGGAGGACAGGGAGTGGCGGGCAGCGTGGAGCGAGCGGCTCAGACACCTTCAGGGATGAATGACTTTATTCTGAGCAGTGAGCTGACCGCCCCGCCCCGCCCCCCCCCCTCTCTCTCTCTCACACACACACACACTCACACACACACACACACAGGGCTGTGAACCAGGGCGTCCATCTTGGCCGGTCGTCTCACCGCAGGCCTGCAGAGAGAGAGACGTCCTTCCGACAGCAAAGGTTAATAATTCTGCACCTGACTCTGCGGGACCCGTCTCGCCACCACGGCTATGATTTAATCAAACGGAAGGAGAGGTGAAGCCCGGCGCTGTGCTGCCAACCGGCCGACCCCACCTCATCACACAACCAGAGAGTCCAACAAAGCTGAGAGAGACGGTCAGGAGGGACGGACGGAGAGGGAGGGACAGTATGAAGGCAGTGAATTGGAGCCGGAGGGGGACAGTAACTAAGTATGAGTGTTGTACATCAGGTGGGAACCACGTAACCACACTTAAGACGACTTCTCAGGTGTCTGTGCTGTGAACAACAGGCTCATGACTTTAGTTTGGATGCATTTGAGGGGGATTATTTATTTTACGTCATTGTGCACCTTCCTGCACCTTCATGTCTGCTCCCCCCACAAGGTTTCACAGATTCTTTTTCCAGCTGTGGGACATATCAGTATCTCCTTTGCCATGTGGGACAGCAGTGTCCACCAACAGCATCCCTGCTGTTACCGCTGATGGCTCCATTACCTCTGAAAGCTCCACCATCAAACACCTCAGAGAGATTTTTTGATTCCTGTCCGAACCTCCAGCCTCTTATCAAGGCCGTTACAGACACAGCTTTTTTTTTTTTTATTTTAGTGATATTGCTAAAATCCAGCCTACTCTATCATTTGTGATGCTGAACCTGTAATCCAGGTGTTCCTGTTCTCCAGATTGGATCGCTTTTCTCCGCTCCTCCCGGTTGAGCTCTCAGAAATCTGAGTGAGAAACTGGAGCTCAAGGTTCTTCTTCTACCTCCTGATGCCTGCGTGGACGTCTGAGAGCTAATTACAGCAGACCTACCGTCCTCCTGCTCTCCTGCTCGTCCCCTCGGCTCCCTAAAAATCATTTGGCCTCCCAGATTTTACCTGCTGATCCCCGAACGTCCTCCGTTACATGATAAAGACGCTCGTTCAGCTGAAATCTATAAATCAAGACTTTAAACTAGAACTCAGAGCTCAGTCATCTTTTCAAACATCCCTTTGACCTCATTGTTTTTATCACGGTTGTTTTATCGTCATTTTTATTATTTATCACATCCAAACATCCATCTGAGACATTTTAAATGTGGTTGTTTTATTGTAACTACTGTATGTGCCTGCTGTAGTACAGTATAAAGTACATTGGGACCATGCTGCATGGTGAGACTGCTCTTTAAAGGGATAGTCTGTAGTTTTTAAAGTGTGGTTGTAGGAGGTGCTTCTCCATAGTCAGTGTATTTCTATTATATGTATGAGACGTATTAATGAGCACGCTGCTTTATAAAAGCCGGCCTTAGATTAACATTCAGTAGGAATTAATAAACAGCTCATGAGAAAGAAACAGAGAGAGAATGAAGGTAGGTCAGAGCAGTGCATGGTGGGATACTATGATACGGCTCAACCATGTCATCCACCCATCTCCCATCAGAACAGATTAAAGAGCAGCAGAGAGCAGGCTGGAACTAAAGGTGAACCTCTCCACGGCTTCTTTTCTGCAGCACAGACGGTCGTGAGCGAACCGCCGGCCTGCTGCTGGCCGAGCGTCACCACGCGCCTTTAATGGTGGAAACAAACGAGCTGGAGGCTGCGGTTCACCTCATCTGCAGCCAGAGCACAGAGCCATGCTGATATGTGAGAGGGTGGCGTGGAGAACAGTCCGGTCTTGGCGCCGATGCGAGCAGGTTTGGGCTGCGAGCCGCGGACATTGACCGCTGACATCACGGCCTCCCATCCCCGGACAAAGTGTTGGCAGAGGGAGAGCGTCCTGCGTGCCAAGCTGGAGAGGAGAGCCTTTGAAGTTCACAACCTGTCTGATGTGCATCGACCTATGATAATATAACTGATATGCTTGATCTTTAGTTCTGGAAATTAAAATTCTTCTGACCTTAAGAAGTTTTTTAGCTCAATGTGAAGCTGCAGAATAATAAGAAAATGATGAAATCTGATTTCATCCACTCGTGCTCTCTGCTTTGTTTGTAGGTGATGCTGATTCTGCTCTGTTTCAGTGAAACGTTTGACTCCTTTAAAAATGACATTAGAGAGATGAAAATGATGGTGATCATTTTAAAGATAAGACCTGAGACCCTTTTCACCACTGGAACCTTGTGCTCCTCTAGAAAAACAAAAAGCTTCTCAGGCAAAGCAGACGACGTGATTAGAGATTAAAAGACAACCTACTTCTATAATCAGTTCATGTCTGACATTGTCTGTTTTACTGCTTTTCTCAGTTTGATGTCATTTGAAACGGGATATTTCCTGGTTTCAGCTGGTCGGTCACACATAACATCTGATTTAAAGATCTGAAGACGTCAGCTCGGTCAGGAGATTGTGGCGGAACTTTAATTCTATTTTCTGGTGTTTATGAATTTTCCAGCCAAAGCCAGAAGCCCAGAACACCAAACTCCTGATGGATGTTTGGAACAATGCAGGTTGGCTTTGCTGATATTTTAGGGTGAAGACAGCGTTTGCTCGGCCTGGTGGTGTCACACAGCAGGTGTCCTGCATGGACCTCTCTCTGGTACTTTCTCCAGTTGAAATAAAATTATTTTTCTTCTTAAGTGACATGTGTGATGCATTAAGATGATCACATCTGTCACATACAACAGGGAGGGTGGCTCAGGAGAAGAGTACCAACATGTTCCTGCATGAAGTCTGACGTGTCGCACTTTTCTTGGAGCCCTTCGATGGTACATGTCTTTTTTTAAATGTAAATTAAAGATGCAGACTTTTAAGGAGGTGTGATTTAGTTTTTAATTTGGGAGCTTATTGGGGTACAGATTTAAAATAGAATAAAATAATATGGTCACGCTTTCACACCCCCACTTCATTTGGACATCCTCCGTCGTCTCCCGTCACATGAACCATGGGTGCTGCTAACAGAAGTCATGCAACTGACCAGCACGCTGATCTTCATGTGTAAACTAAGTGTCCCTTTAAATACACAAAAAAAGGAAGTAAATCTAAAAAAACTGCTCAGTTTTTAAGCCCCCAAAAAGTCACCGGTATGGTCCTTTAATCAGGTTTTACACACCTTTTTTGGCTTATCTCACCTCCTGGTTTAGGCTGATAAATAGGCTGCAAATTTACACAAAAGACCCCCTTTGTGCACCTTTAAATGAAAATTAATAACTGTCACGCTAATGGAAAGATTAATGAATCCAGCCGGTAACCCTGTGAGTTTACATAATGCATATTTACATTGAAAACACACATTATTCCAGAGAGCGGGGCGTCGTACAGCACAGCGGATGAGCTGTATTTAGCAGCAATATCTCTGCTAACTCTTATCATCCAACTGCGAGGCTTTATCAGCTGTGGGGCTCCGGCAGAATGAGAGCATATCTGCTCACCACAGAGAGCAATATGAAAATTACCCTGCTTTTATAATCATAATTCATGCATTTTTAAATAAATGTAGTTTGTAGGAGGCTGACTCAGGACTTTCTCTGTATTTTCCTGGAAGTACAACTCCAGTCTGGTTCATAACCAAACTGCTGGGATCAACAAGCTCGTTAAAGCTGGTAGAGATAATAGTTGTTTTTAACCAAATACAAAGTCTTTGTGGAGAATTGAACAGCCTCACACTTCTTCACGGGCCACGAGGCTGTAATATCTTTAACCAACAAGAGATGGTTTGATTATAAAGCTACAGAATAAGAGACTTCTTTAACGCTGCAGCCTCCACATTAGAATTAACTGCTCTTCGCTGAGTAAAGCTCCATAAACTGATTATTTTACATGCAACGTGAAAAATGTGTCTTGTACGAACTGCTCCACACAAAATTAACAGAATATCTGCTGCTTTTTTAGCCTATTTTACCTCCTAGTCTCCTAGTTTTACTTTTTTCTGCACATTCCCGGCTCGGCTCGGCCTCAGTGCTTCCAGCAAACAAAGTCTGTCTGTCTGTCTGTCTGTCTGTCTGTCTGTCTGTCTGTGGGCTCTTTGGTGCTGCACAGGTCATGTGTAGTAGGTTTATTAAACATCCAGCAGCTAAGAAGCCAAATTGTTCTCTGAGGAGTTGTGGAGATCAAAAACAGAGATAAAATGAGGGTGAACATTGGATTCATGTCCATCAGGTGGAAACAACCTCCACCCCACAGGTGGCTAATGTGTTAGCTTTATAAAGTGGCACTACACCCAACATGTCCTCCTGCCAAAACAACAGAACAGATCGATTTGAAGTGACTCCCAGAACGGCACATATCAGCCCCGTCAGCCCTCTGCAGGGCGGACGGGTGCTCCTGCTAACGTGCTTCATGCTGAAGTACGACCCAGAGCTGTAATCATGGAACAGATTGGATACTTATCAAGTCCTCTTACATGAACCGTCTCTGCCCTGAAAGAGGCCGAACCGGAGCTCACTGCTGTTGCCATAGAGACGCATACAAGGTATGGGGGGGGTCATAAGGACCGAAGAGGATGATCATTCAAGTCAAATCTACAGAATCAGATCAGTGTTTTGTTTAAACCCAGAGGAGGAGAGTGTAATCTGCTTCGTTAGTGCCCACAGGCATGTGTCTCTTCACCAGTAAGAACTTTTCCTGCAGTTTGGGGGGGGGGGGCGACACGCGGTCGATGGAGCTTGTTTGTTGGTCTGAACGTTTTGCATGAGCAGAATTCGATCCCCAGCTCCTATGGGTTAACATGTCGCAAGTTGGGGTCAAGACACTGAACCCCAACTGGCTCCTGAAGCAGCTTCAGTGTGTGAATGAGTGTGAAAGAAGAGTCTCCTCCAGATTAGATCCCTCCTGGATGAATGATGTGTGAATGGGTGAATGACGATGTCATGTAAAGCGCTTTGAGTAGTTGAAATAACTAGAAAGGTGCTATACAAAATACAGATCATTTACCATTTACAGTTGCAGCTGGTATCCATCAAACCTGCCTTAAAAAGTCAAATTAAACTGAAAACAAACAAAAAAGAAAAATCCCAAACTGTAATATAACAACACTGATTCATCATGTGTTTCCTGGCAGCGCGGTGGGACGGAGGTTCCCATGTTCTGGTGTTTCTTTAGGCCACAGACATGCAGGTTATGTTAACTGGTGACTCTAACTGAAGCGTCCGTCTCTACGTGTCGGCTCAGTGATTTAAAGATAACGGATGGATGGATGAAACAACCTTTACGTGATCATCCCTGTTCCAGTGTGGTGTGTAGCTGTGATCTCTAAGTGTCTCTAACGGTCTGTGAAAGGCTGCTGAAAACACAAATATTCATTCAACAATTACTTTCCAACATTTCAGTTTCAGTTCAGTTTATTTGAAAGGGGACAATACAACTTCATAAAACACATGATTACACATGGTTAAAAAAGCCTGAATTAGCCAGAAGGCTAGTTTTCATCTGTAGTCCCCTGGTCATGATGTAAAATACATCTACAGGAGAAAAACATGGTTCGACACTTGATGGGACACTGATGTAACAAGTAACATGTACATAACAAACTGTTAAAGCACAGAGCTCACAGTACCTGTACAATATAATACAAGATACATATTCAAACACTTACTATACAATTAAGAGAGAATAAAACATCACAACATAACATTTGATCACAACATTTCTTCTCTAGAACCCGTTGAGAGGAGTGGAGGACATCAGGAGTCACTGTCAGCTGTACCTCTCTGTTGTGGGCTGGATTGTCATAATTTGCATACTTTGATGATAAATTCCTTGCTTGCTGGTTTCACTTGGTGTATCTACATTGTTATTATGTCAGTTATCCTCAGACTAGCTGTTCGAGCAGAGGCAGGCAGCCTTAGGTAAAAAAGGAAAAACTAAATATATATATATATGAACTACTGAGCTTGATAGACGTACAGCCTTCACACCATTTAGCTACAGAAACATCCCTAAAAACATGGCTGTGCATTCAGCCTCGCCCAGGGACAACCACCTGCATTTGCTAAAAGGACCTTCCAGGTCTCACATTACGATAAGGGGACAGTAATTCAGGAATATATTCGAGGCCTTCGCCATGTAACACCTGGAGGTGAGCAGCAGGATTTTTAAATGAATTCAGAAGCTCGACAGCAGCATGAAGAGGAGCAAAGATGAGCTGCTGCAGAGCGAACAAAGTGTTTATCAGACAGTCTGCCTTCCTGGAGGCTGTACGAGCTTCCTGGGATCCTCAGAAGAGATTTTTCAGACGTGGAGGATCTCCTGTGGAACGTGTGAGCAGACAGAACCTGCATAGTTAAAGCGAGGATTAGAGGAAGAGCTCTGTGCTGCTCTGCTGCAGGACTGAGTGCTGCCCGCTCAGCCTCCTCTGCCTGGACTCCGGCCAGCAGCCGCGCTCCTCGTCTCGGTTCACGTGGTTGGGTTTCCACGGTTTCGGGTTCGACCTGTGGGAGCGTTCAATTAGAGCGACAGACCGTCTCGATCGATCTCAGACGGCCGTTTGAAAGTTGGCCAAGTCGTGTAGAGTTTGATCCGGCAGCGGCTCCGCTCTGTCTTTTGGCTTCCAAGACATTTCTCTTCTCATCAGGAGGAAACCTGAGGATGTTCGACTGGCTGTGCCAGAGAATCTTCAATTAATCCGGACAACCACAAAGATATTTTATCTCTCCATCATCACTCCATCAGCTGTAAATAAATGATGGATGGTGGACAGAGGAGAAGAGGAGGAGGAGGAGGGCAGATAAGAGGAGGATAAAGCAGGATGAAGATGACTGGACAGAGGAAGTGGAGGAGGAGAAGACTGGACATGAGGAAGAGGAGTGATTTAAAAACATGCTGTGAATCAAACGTCCAATTAATTTTTAAAGGCCTATAAATTGTATTTGTCAAAGGAGGAGTGAATGATGAAAGAGCTCCTCAAATCAGAAACGGACACCATTAAATTAGAAAGGATGAATAAATAAAAAGCTTTAATGTTGGAGGATAACTCGCTGTGTTTCAGCAGGCTCTACGTTCAGCCCTCTAATTATTATTTAGTTGTACTCCAGAGTTCACTGATACATAATGCAGCTCCATCTGATACTTATTTTCCTAAATCTGAGTTCCTAAATCACAAAGTAATGTTTTTAAATGATTTATTTTGTCTGACCAACAATCCAAAACCCTAAGATATTAATTAACAATTTAATAAAACAAAGAAAAGCAGCTTTGAGAAGCTGCAAATATTGAATGTTTTGCATTTTGGATGAAAATTAATATGAGATTAAATGATTAGTTGATAGCTGCTGATTCATTAATTACAACACATCAGTGTTTTCAGCACCAGAACTACTTCGTTAGGTTTAAGAAGAGACAGCAGAGAATATTAATTATGATGAAAAAGGACCACTGTTGTTCTTACATTTGACTTTTCAGAAATGTTATTAATGCACGTCAACCTCACTTCACTTATGTATTTGGGACTTCATGTACATGTGCACTTCATTCATGTCAGACAGACAGACAGACAGATAGACAGACAGACAGACAGACAGACAGACAGACAGATAGACAGACAGACAGACAGACAGATCCCATCTGTATCACCTTGTTTCCTCCTGAATAGATGAAGCAGCCATTTGATAAATCCCAGCTGTGTCTTCTCCTGAGCACCAGTCAGACGAGACACACAGCGGAAAATCTTGCATTTGGGTGTTTGGGTTTAATCTGCTGTCGTCTGCAGACAGACAGCTCATATGCAGACAGACAGACAGACAGACAGACAGACAGACAGACAGAAATAAAACGGATCTGATAGAAGAAGAAGTCTGCCCATGTTTGTGGGACACTGAGATTAAACTGAGACATTCTTTGTGTCCGACTCATCTGAACATCTTCTGTTTGCTACGATCTCAGAGGTTTAACACTGGAAAAGAAACTGGAATAGTCATTATTATTATTATTATTATTATTATTATTATTATTATTATTATTATTATTATTATTATTATTATTATTATTATTACAGAAGGATTACAGCACGTGTTTGACATATAAATTCACAGTATGATCTGTTGGAGGAGTTCTGTGGATGAGGACGTTAAAACAGAGCCTCAAACGCTCCACAGCTACCAAACGTGAAGCTGAAACATGGATAACTTGTAGATGTGTAGTGTTCTGTTTTAGCTAAGCTAGCTAGCGTAGCATCCATCTGTTAGCAGTGTTAGCAGGAGGCGGCACACAGCTAATCACCGGCCAAGAGAAAGTAAAAGGTTCAAATGATGTTCAGTCAGAACGGTGAGGAGTTCTTTACTTTACTTTAACAACATGAAATGAATGGAATGGGAACATTTAGCAAACAACTGAGGACACAGGTGACATGTTTAGTGTTTCACTAATAGTGTTTTAAACTATTGGCTGTTTGCTTTGGTACAATGATGAATCTAAATTTCATATTAACCATCTTTTCAGGATGTTTTTCCTGTGATATCACACCAAAGGGCTTGTTGCTGCCACCCTCTCTCCTCTCCTGGATCGTGGGCTTGTTATGGACATTGACGTGTCAGCTGTCGGACGCTGTCATCACGCAGCTCTGAGATCCACAACCGACCGGAAAGCTCCCACACACCATCGTTCTCTGTGCTCCGGTAAAGATAACCGGCCTGGCACCGGCACACCATGGTTTAGAAACCCACCGATGAACAGGACGTCTGCAGCGTCTTAACGTTCCGTCTGAGACAAGCAGGTAAAGTAATAGTGGAGAGCAAAGTGTTCTTAGGATGAGAGAGTGAATTAAACAATTTAGTAATTAGTCAGCCATTTAATTTAATTAATAATTAATTCTTTTATTTGTGAAAGGCTGAGTTCCTCCTTCCAAGCTGTGGAGATAATCCAGCAGGTGAGTATCTTTTCTGGGACGGCGTTGGGTTTAATCCTCCCTTAATTCATCCGTAGTTTGAAGCTGCACGTCTGTTCTGTGTAATCCTTTTCAATATTGCAAAGTCATTATTACAATAGTTTCTTGTTTTCATGGAGGGGCATGGAGGGGGGGGGGCTCAGTCAGAAGTCAGAGCTGCAGCACCGGCTGTGACCGGCAGCTCGTGGAGCCAATTAAGTTAATATGGAGGCAATTTCCATCCTCCTTCTGAGTCATGGCAGTCAGATGTGAACACTGAGACAGTATGCACATATTTGTAGATTCAGCATGACTTCCTTTCATCACCAGGTAATGTCCACAAATTAGCTCACAACTTCCAGGAAAACATGAATATTTTTACTGCAGAACTCACCTGAGAATAAGATAATACAAGATGTTCCTTCATTAGACACACGACGGGGAAGATATTTAAAAAGAAAAGAAGAATAGAAACTACATAACACACACGGGGGGGGGGGGGGGGGATATAGAAACAGGTTTTAGGTTTCCTTCAGTATCACAGTAATCCAGTCATCCACTGCAAAACACCAACTGCTCACAGATAATTCTGCAAATCCATGAAACCTCTAGTAGCAGCTACTACAGCACTACTTCCTGTTTACAGCCCTGAAAGCATTCTGGGAGTTGTAGTTCCAAACCTTAACAGACAATAACTGCAAAATAAATAATAGTAACTTTATCTCTGTTACTGTCTGAAAGAAATAACACATGAATATAAAGATGTTTAAAAACCATGCAAGAGCAGGAACCAGTTTTTCTGAGAAGAGTTCCTGACTCGCTCCACCAGCTCCTCACTGACGGAGCGTCCAGCCTTCCTCACAAACTGCAGAGCGATGTGCGTGTTCTTGTGCTTTGTTGCTGCTCATCAGCCTCCTCGCATGTCACAACCGTGTTCAGCTCCATCTCAAACATCGTAAAGCTCTTATCTCACCCGAGTGTGGATGTGCTTCTCAGGGCGTGAAGTCCTGCTGTGTGTTTTTATCTCCTGTGTGGAAACATGCATGTGAGTCTGGAGTCAAATCACAGAGCTGAAGTAGAAAGTGGATTTAGATCCAAAAGTCAAAACATGACAAATTGCAGGTTTGTACACGGAGAATTCAAGGATTCAAGGATTCAAGGATTCAAGGAACTTTATTCTTCATACCAACACATGGGGAGGAACGAAATTACGTTCTCAGGTCCCATTTTAAGCAAAGATAAATATCAAATAACATAATAATAATAAATTTTCATCCATTTCTGTGTTGAATGATTGGGTATAATTGACAAAGTCTGTAAAAAGTTGGAAATATTCCCAGTGTTGATCACCTCAGGCTGCTTAGTGACTGCTACGACCAGAAGCTCACACAGGAAGACGGACTCAAGAGCTGGACACAAGGAAAAGGTGCAGGTCAAAGAAGAAGAAGGACGAGGAAGCAAAAACCAGTGCACTTTATGAATACAGAGTGAAGAAGAAGAAGAAGAAGAATCGTTCACTAATGCAGAAACAGTTGAAGGAACATGAGCGCTCCATCTCTCCGTCTTCTTCTTCTTCTTCTCTCCTCATCCTCTGCTTCAGGTCGCTGCCTGGGGGGCCCGAGGTCGTGTTGCCGCTTAATTAGCGAGACGTTTGAAAAGGCTCCTGGCAACGTCGTCACAAGACGGCGACGGCGACGACGACGAGATCCCACACGACGTGTAGCCGGAGGTTCAGATGATTCATCCCCACAGAGAGACGTGATGTCACTGCGCTCATGTAGGATTATCTCTCCGACTTTCTCCTGCTGTGGACGAAGTGTGTCAGGGCTTAAAGGCTAATTGTGAGAACTTAATGGAGAGTTATGAGACTTGGGGGCTGGGGGGGGGGGAAGCCGTGGCTCTTGTTTTTGTTACTGATGTGGGTCAATGTTGATGGATGAAATGGATGAATTTCTTTTCAGTTTTTAATTTCCATTTTCCGCTGGGAAATAATGTCTGTGGACAGAAAAGAAGCTCTCAATATTGTTGCGGGTCTGTTTGCTTGGCAAAGTCTCATTATACTGTATATTACTGTGGCAGGGGCCTGGGGAGGGAGGGAGGCGTGTGGGGGGGGGGCTCTCTGATGAAAATATTGATGACCCTGAAGCCAAAAATAAATAAGTAAAGGTTGCAGAGGAACAGTCTGTCTTTGTGAGCGCGGACGCTCCAGATGAGCCGGCGTCACCGAGGCCGACCGCAGATCAGGTGCTTTAAGAGTGTCGGCCTCATTTTCACTCTTTGTGTTTGACTACGAGACGGTCAGAGCAGGCAGCCAGGTGTGCTGACTGTACAGCTGTAACCAGTCAGCAACACACACACACACACACACACACACCTGTGACTGGTCTAAAGTTAAGAGGAAGCCCAGTTTCTCCTTCTTTGTTCTCTTCTCTTTACATTCACACAGAAAGAAAGAAAAAACCTTTGAAGTTTACATTTTTTGCTCAAATTGAAACTGACTTCATATTCCTCCGTCAGTGCCGAGCCGGCGTCTCACCCGATAGTTTGATATGACTACTGGGACGCGTGTAGGAAGAACTTCTCCAGCCTGTCCTGAAACTGTTTGAACATCTGAAAACAACATTTCTATTCATGAGATGCTTCAGTGATTGGCTGGCAGCAGTTACCTCGCTGTTCTCTTTCCAAATCAATACTCTGGCAGATTCTGACCCCAAGTTAGACAAAAAATATAGATATTTTTCCAGTTGTGAACATCTGGAGTTTTATTCCACAGTTCTGCAGGAGTGAAGCTGAACTGCCAAACTTTGAAACTCACAGGTACACCGCCTGCTGTGTGGGTGTTTGGTTTAGGTGATGTTTGGTTATGCAAAACCACAGTTAAGTGAAAATGCATCAGCTGTCAACACCCAGGTGGAGATTTCACCGACTGTGCTGCTGCAGGTTAGGAACGCGGCAGCTGCAGAGGTCCTGATTTAAACGTATCAGCTATGAATAGATGGATGCACGACCGAATGAACCATCAGAGGCAGAAAACAGTACGGAGAACATTCACAGAACAAGAGCTCAACATGCGGCAGGCGACAGACGTCCACTGCATCACATGCTCAGCCAGAGTCACCGTGGGAGGCTACGCTGAACCCACCCCCGTTCTCTCCTTCTGAAAAATTACTTAATTTAAACACAAGTGCAAGTATGACTGCACATGACAATATAAGTGTGTGTATGTAATATAATAATAATAGTTTGGACTCGGTGGGGATAAATCTTAATGCTGCAGCAGGCTGTGATAGTTTAGACCTCGGCAGCCTTAAGAAAATAGTTTGTCATGTATACATAACTTCAATTCTATCATCAATCAATTCAGTACAGTAAAAAGGTAAATGTATAATGTCTGTAGTTCTCCCTTAGTTAATATTTCAGATGCTCAAACAAAACATTAAACAAAAGAGGTTGCAGACATGTTAATGGGACCCTGCTGTTGATGTGGTGGTGGTGGTGGGGGGGAGAAAACCGCCTGCAGGTCTGACTCCACTCACAGGTGCTTCCTCGTCTAGTTCTGGGCCGACAGAGCCAGTGCTGCACATTCCTAATCACACGTGTGGTATTAAGAATGTGCAGCAGCACCGCTGAAGGATAAGCTGCCGCTTCAGCTGAGAGCTGATGCTGTCGTTTTGTTTCACTCCTGTCAGACTGCGCTGAGGGCTGAGATGTTTCATAGAAACTGTCACAGCTGGTCCAAATATGAATGCATGAATTCATTTAGTTGATTATTTAACAAGCCCATAGTAGTGCCCTGCAGTCATTACATATATTAAACATCACAATGAAGCCTGAAGGCTTTTTTTCCATTGTATTAAAGGACAACAGCCACCACAGGACAAGGCAGCAGGAGAAGACAAGACGGAGAACATAGAAAACAGCAGGGAGCGCAGTCGGTGGGCCAACCTGCTCTCGTCTTCTTGGTCATGAAAACTTCCAAATGAAAATAGGTCGAGGATAATCAGTTTAAATGATGAGGACCCAACAGGCCTCTTTCACTACCCCTGTGGCTGAGTGGGAGAAAATCTGTCAACACCTCCTGGAAGGACTTGAAACCAGAAGCGTGGAGGCTGTGAGAGCAGCACATTAATGACCGCGGCTTCGGAACGCCGTGTTCAGCCATCACACGCACTTTTGGCCGCGTTGTCTTATGTAATAAACATTATCTGTGGCAATAAATAGAACAAACCCATCTTCTCGTCCGTTTCAATGCGAAACTGTCCCTTTAAAACGCCGGCAAGACCAGACACACAGAGCCTCTGCTGCAGAGTGGAGGTTTGCTTTTGGGACTAGATGCCTGTGATATGGGATGGAAATAATAAAACACTGTGTGATGAAGGAAATAACAGCACAGTACAACACAGGGGCCAATATCTGCGGGTAAACCCTGACGTGAGCTCGCTGAGAGCAGCCTGAGCTCTGTGCTCACTGAAAAACTCCTCTTTAAATCTCTCAAGTGCAGAAAGAGTCTTGCTGGAAGGAGGACAGACGTTTGTAATAAAGTGATTCTGTATCGAAGAGAAATCCACCCGGTCGACTGCTTATTGGTTTCAGACTCTGGGGCTCGGTATTAGGAGGTCTGCGGGTGATTGATGATGTCTTCCTTTAATCAGAGAGGTGATTCATCAGGGCGTTATTTTTCAGGATTTCAGGTGTTTGTGACACGCAGCTCTCGTTCATTTCTAATCAGAGGGAGATTAGTGTTGTTTCTTTCTCTTTCTGGGATCCTGATCACACCTTTGATTAGTTTCTGAAAGTTCAAAGCACACACACTGATGTCTTCCACAAACTGCCACCGCCACTGGAGGTGGAGGTGGAGGTGGAGGAGTCTCTACATGTTAGATGTTATTAACGAGTTCCTTCTCTGAGCCGCTCTCATAACTGCTTCCCTCAGGTTCAATAACGAGGTGATATTCTAATAAATCTAACCAGCAGCTTTTCCCGCAGAGACGTGAGACGAGCGCTCTTGACTTCCTCCCTCCAGGTCGGTCTGACAGGCAAATAAGAAGTTGACCGAGTGAATCTAGAACAGATATGAGAGAGATGTGGGGGAGTGTGACTGCCCTCATCGTGGCAATCTGCCAATAAGAGTTATCTCACGGGCAAAGCTGACATTTTGGCCCGATGCTGGTGTTAAAGGTTTATCCGTCTGGGAGCATAACTGTGCTCACTAAATTTCACATTTCAAGACGCTGGACGTGGCGGTCCCTCGGCCCGGCCTGCCAGAGAAACCTGAAAACAAACACAGCAACAGAAAACTGCCTGTTCAAAGTGTGTGCCCTTGAAGGCATCCTTCAGGCACGGCCGCAGTCTGTGGGCAGCGGGGGGGGGGGCACTTTGACCACGACTGTAGCACATCCTCTCTGCACACGTCTGTATTACACCCCCCCCCCCCCCCGTCAGCGCCTCTGCGGCACTTTGAAAAACAAATTTGTCATTTCTTGCTTTGTGCTCCACATTTTGTAAACAGTGATTAACTGGAAGCTTAGTTACAACCACTCCAACCTGTGTTGCATCATGACATCCTGTCTCCCAACTTTCCTGCCTTCTTCTACTGTCACCATCCAATTACAGCACAAATAACCATGAAGTGACACGTAAAGAAACACATACTCCACAGGGACTGCTGCTCTCCCTGCGTCTTCTTACCCCAGTAGTCTGACTGTGCTGTGGTGGAGCCTCTTTACAACCAGCCTGAGGTTTTAGCTCCTGTGTCTCAGGTCGCTTTGTCTGTCCGTCATGAGGTCATCAAGGCCGCCGTAGCATGACATCATCACAGGCCTTATGGAAGCACTAGAGCAGGGGGGTCAAACTGAATCAAAGAAGGGGCCAGAATTTAAAACCCAGTCTAAGTCAAGAGTCTAAAAGTGACTCTTTTATTCTAGTATATAATAAAATAGTCTATATTTTATTCAGAAATATGAATTTAAACTTCAACAACTTTTCCTCAATAAAATAAATAGAATTTAAAACTATTTTTTTCCTGTTTGTACGTGTCCTCATGTTTTGTCTCGTAGTGTCGTCTTAGATTTATATTCTTTAATTACGGCCACATCAGCTCCACTAACAGGACACACAGGTTCACATGCGCCATTTATTACCATTTCTTTTGGGGCTGAAGTGTCGCTATAACAGAGCTGATCGATGCATTGATCCTCTGATCGGTGTGTCATTATACCTGGGGGAGGAGGGGCTGCTGCACGGGTCCTGACTAGCGCGGCAGCTGTTCAGTGCATTGTGGGATTTGTAGTATGAGAGGTGGGAGTGCTGTTTACCGACAGGCCGTTCTTAATAGTCACATGACATTATCTCGTGGGCCGGATATAATTGGGCCTTGAGTTTGACATGTCTGCTCTAGACTGTGACACATTTGTCAGGTCTTTTCTAAAACCAAAAGAACAGGAGTGCAAGTGTTAGGATGTATTATACTTTATTGTGTTAAGGTGATGATGAGACGAGATCATGTGGTTAGCGTCAGGATGAAGTTAGCTTCTGTGTTAATGATCCGTTCAGCAGCTCATCTGGTTTTGGCTTGTCACCATAGCAACAGCTACTGAGCTCCACATTTGTTTTGTTTTTTTTTATAGTGTTTGGGGACGTTTCACATGCCAGCAAATGAAAAAACTGTGAACTATTTAACTGCTTGTGATGCCATAAGCTTGTAGCCTGGGTCAATGATCCGGGACGACTCCTGTGGTTCTGAGTTCAAGAACATTTGACTGCATTTTGTCAGCTTTGGCTTTGTTCATGTGTCATCTTATTTCATTATAATTACGTTTTAATTACTGAAATGAATCATTTAGAAAATGAAAAAGCTGAAAACACTCATCACCGGCGCCCTGAGCTCAAGGTGACATCATGAAATTGTTTCTTTCGTCTTTTGAACAGACAAAAAGATTTTGACTTTTTGACACGTCTGCTTGAAGAAAGCTGAATGTGAATGTCTGCTGGCGGCTGGCGGCTCGTCAGAGCGAGTGGACGACACCGACGCTAAAGACGGAGACAAAACCTGACAAAGGCTGGTTTGTTTCCAACTGAAAAATGTTGAACGTTGAATTTGAGGACTAAAATCTGAAACTGAGGGTTTCAGGTCTTCATTTGCATTTATATTCATATTGGAAGAAAGCTTCAAGGTTCACCTACACAGAAAATGACACGGTACACAAAGAGACGAGAGCACACGGTGACCGCACGCCGTGCATTCCCGAGCAGGAGTGTGTTGCTCTTGGAAGCTTTGAGACATCGACTAAGAGTGAGTTTATTGACTGAACAGTCTGCCGCTCTTGTGTTCATTTAGCTTTCCAAACAAGCCGTGTGTCTTGTATTCATTTGCTTTGGAAACAAGCTGTGTGCCGCATGTGGAATGTGTCGAATATGTTTCTACATTTTCTTTTATATTTCACTGTGAATCATTAGGTCCACACACACTGTGCACACACACACACACACACACAGTGGGTAAACAGGGACTCGTGCAGAAAAGCAAACACAGCAGTATCGACCGGCGCTTGTGCATTTGCATTAGTGTCCACTCTTCATTCATATGGACGCGGCCTCGCTCCGACTCTTCACCGCAGTCTAATTCAAAGTGAGGGCTGCAGTAAATTTACAGAGTGAGCCGACGATATTAACCAAATTAAACACTAAATTTGAGCGTGCCTTTTGCTTCTCTCTTCCCTGCTTTTGGTCTGAAAACGAGGTTAGTCTTCCGCCAGGAGGAGGAGGATTTAATGCTAAGTGAACTTAACTGCTGTAAAACTGTCGTTGGAATGGATACCTCAATTCTCTCGGCTCGCAGGACTTTTTGCCGTATCGCGCGGTGAACGCTGTAAATTTCAGTCCAGGATAGACAGACATTAGCTCAGCAGGATCCCGGGAGGAGAGAGTGAGATTCTCCTCAGCTTAGAGACGTCTGGTTACCAGGAATTTACTGCTGACCAACCAACCGACGGCAGACCCGGAGGAGTACCAGCATATACACGAGATCATGTTGTTTGTGATGGGAAAAAACAAATGCAGGCATTACGGGCCCTGAAATAAGACTGTTTTGCTGTCATATATTCTTCTGGCGTTCTCTGCAGACACCAGCAGAATAGTAAATACAAATCATCATCATCTTTTATCCCGCTGCCATCGCATGACTTTCCCCAACAGACTGAATCTGCTGCAGATTGAAATCTTTTAAGGTTGGCCGGACTGGAGATGATTGACAGCCCCCACCCCCCCCACCACCCCTCAGTAAAATGATACGACTGCACCAAATGGACGTTTACAGGATGGAGAGAAGGAAAACAAACACATTCAAAGGAAAGAGGAGTCACACTGATAGCAGATTGTCATCTTTAAAGGAACAGTTAGTTATTTTCTGATTGTTTTTAATCTTATTTGTCGTAGGCTTCGTCACCCACGATGCGTCAAGGAGAGGCATCGCAGGTCCGTCCTCCCTGCTGCAGTCAAACCTGCTCCCAGTAGACCAACATGACAAAAATAAATAAATAAATGTGCAATATTTCTGATATTTTTATAACTTAATCATGTGCAATAGCCTTTTCTTTCATTCAGCACAACTGCACTGTTTTTAATACATTCTATTCATCCTCATTGTACCTGTTTGCACTGTGTTTTCTCTACATCCACAATCATGCAAATTACACTGTTTTTGTATATCCTGTATATATATTCTTTTCTTTTTTTATATCTTTTATGTTTTATATTTATATATTTTGTATGTGTGTGTGTGTGAACTGCTGCTGACAATGTGAGTTTCCCCACTGTGGGATAAATAAAGGCTAATCTGATCTATACTCTTAGTTACTATTAGCAGTAGTAGTAAAAGGAAATTCAGAGAATTCAGGGCACGTGGGAATGAACGACAACTGTGACGTGTGTCATGACTATACACAACAGTCCATAACTAAACAAACTACATGTTCTATTCAGTGTACTTTAGTTTTTACTCTCTAGTGTAATGTTCAGGTTGTGAATATAACGCTCGGGGTGAAGCTCTGCACGATTATTTTTTCCTGTCTGCTGAAAGACTTTAGAGCTTCACCTGAACTTTAAAAGTCAAAGGAAAGTTGGAGAGCGTTTCTTGCTGCCCAGTTAAAGCGACGTCCTTGTGCTGACACACATGTGGTAGGACACCAGGCGCTGACAGGGGACAGCGCAGGACGCACAGCTGAGTGGACAAAAAAGCTCAGGTCTTTTATGATGACCTGTTGTCTTTGAAAGCCTCAGGAACAAACACGTCACGTCCTCTTGGGGGGGGGTCCTCCGCCCTAACAAATCCCCAAAATATCCCAGAATCACCCTGCTGTGCTGCGTTCACGGACCGCTGTGCGGAAACGAGAACAGAACCGACAACACGCTGCGAAATCCAAAAACAGAGAGAAAGTTGGTGCTATGACAGAAGAACACAGAGGCACCAAACACAGGACACTGGTGAAGGACAGCAACAGTTAGGAACTGAGCTACGGCCAACACATGCTCCAACATGTCCTCTGTATCCGGTCCTCCGGTCGGGCCGAGCAGCGTCTCACCCTTTTATTCTTGTCTTGTGCATCAGCTCATTTCTTTCTCTGCCGTCTTTTCATGCCGCGCAACACTCACTGAATCCTCGTCACATGTCTGCATCCCCACACGGAAACGGTCTGATCAGCAGCAAACACGGTGAAACACAGAAGCACTGATAGGAAGTTATGACAGCAGGTAGTGAGACTGAAGTCTTTGAGCGTCTGTTTTAAAGATAACACAGCTCAGCTGCAGCGTGTCTGCAGCTCCACGGACTAATAATCTACATTTTAAGCCACTTTTTTGCAGAAAATACAACACACAGTCTTTTTATTTATTAACTAACACATTTCTGTGGTCTGTATTTGGACCCGTGTGGCTTTGGTGGACGTACACTTTATGGAAGAAACAGAATGATATGGTGAATTCTGCATTACACCCATGTGTGAGTGAGTACTAATGTGCTACTCAGCAGCAGATCTTGAACCTGCTGAGGAGAATTGAGCATCGGTGAGTTCCACTTCTGATATTGGTGATCAGGTCTGATCACTGTAGCTGCTCTGGGGGGGTGTTCACAGGTCAGGGTGCTGTGCAGGCCAGTCAAGATGAAGGCCGAGTCAACGTCTTCATGTGAACTAAGGGCTCTGGTCCAAACCACAAACAGCTGTTCCAGTAATCACAGTAAGTGAGCAAAAGTATGAGGACAGAGTTATCGGTGTACGTTGGACCATGAAGAAGATGACCATGAAAAAAAACTAAACTAAAGAAATAAGATAAGTAATTTTCCTAATTACAGTGTGTCCTGGAGCAGCTCTGTGTGACAACAGAAGCTCTGTAGAAATAAATGTATACAAAGGTGTGTACAGACCAACTGCTAAGAGAGTCAGTGTGATTACATCTGAAGTCAGTGAAACACTGAGGCTGCATGAAAAACCCAGCAGGGTAAGAAAAAACAAGAACTGCACCTCAGTCCTGCGGTCGGCATCACATCATTATCTCTGATGACCACTGTGAAGAACTCTCCAGGAAAGAACGTGCCGAAGAATCAGGACGCTTTTAGATTTTCTTCTCCATCAAAGTCATTCAGTCAAAGTTGTCGGACATTCATGAGCAGTTTGGTCACATGGTGCAACTACTGATGGTGCCAATTTACTTTAATCATCAATCCAAACATAACCCACATGAATGACAATGAACTGTGGCGACAAAACAGTGTTTAAAGTGGCTCCTCCCATGTGACAGAAAGCTTCCTGATAGATAGATAGATAGATAGATAGATAGATAGATAGATAGATAGATAGATAGATAGATAGATAGATAGATAGATAGATAGATAGATAGATAGATAGATAGATAGATAGATAGATAGATAGATAGATAGATAGATAGATAGATAGATAGATAGAGGATCAGGAAGGAGTGTCACAACAAATGACACGTTCAACAAACAAACTAAAACTCACAGACTGGATGTGACGTCCAGTAATGTTGTTCTGTGATCAGCTCATTTAGCTTCACTGAGGTGATGAGTGAGTATTTTAGTCAAACCCAACAAACGTCGTCGTCGTCGTTCAGGTGCCTTCAGATACACTGATGAGGAGGAAGAAAAAAACCCACTGATCCATTTGAAATTGGTTGAGCTGATTTGTACAGTGATAAAAAAAAAAAGAGGAAGAAGAGAAAACAAGACCCATGGTGATAAAACGTGATGACAAACCGAGAGAAGAAAATTACAAATTTGAGCAGGACAGATATGAAAACAACATCACGCCTCACAATAAAATGAAAGTGAGGAAACTTCAAAACTCTGATGACAAGCGACGGCCGTGCCGAGGCTGATAAGGAAGCTGCATGACAAGAGAACGCAGCATGGTGGAAAAGAGGAGAAGACTTCGGCATGCAGAAAATGACAAAGCAAAGGAATAAATGAGAATCGCCTTGATGCAGAAAAACGAAATCAGCGTGGTGAAAGACGCCACTGATCAGCAGAATAGTCGAAGAGACAGAGGAGGAGGAGGAGGAGGAGGAGGAGGAGGAGGAGGAGGAGGGAAGTGACACACTCTGACCACAGCTTTGTTCTGCCACTGCACATGTGGGAATACACGTATGATGAAGCGACTGGACCTCGTTATTGTGTCGGCATGAAGTCACATTCATGTTGCAGACATACATTAGTCTGTTGAGGTTTGAAGACCAGCTGATGTACACGAGTGATTCTCACACGTTTCATTAAAGGTGGAGCTTTGATGTCAGAGTACAAAACAGGATTGCACAATGAAAAACAGCTTTAGCACGTGCAGACAGCTGATGTTGGACAAAGACATCAAATAAAAAGTAAGTAAGTGGAAAAGAAACAGAAACTTGAGTAGCAGCGCTGAAGGAAATATGTTTTTAAGAGGGAACATAAAATGTCTGTCAGCACTGGTTCATGCTGCCTCCAGGAAGTAGCCACAGCCTTTATGCAGCCAGTCACCACCAGCAGCTCAATTCAGAGTCACACATTATAATTTAATATTCAAAATGAGCAAATGAGCTAGTTTCTACTTTTTAATGTTTTAATTTAAGCTACACAGTATGACATTAGACTACTTTGATGTTACTTTCCTAATGTAACCACTCTGTTAAGGAAGAAAAGGTTAGTTCTTAGTGTTTGTGTTATGAAGGAGACGCTTCTCATTATTCAGCTTCTTCCTGTTTCCACCTGGTCTCAGTACGGTGGCCTCTGTGGGACACACTTCTCCCTGCTGTTAGCTCCACTGGTCCGGCACGAGGCGACAATGTGATGACAGCCTGGAGCTCAGCCAACCGTGACTCCTCCTTTTCTATTATTATCTATTATCAATTATATTCAAATGACATTAAACTGAAAATAAAACTCTTTTTCTAAGTGCAGGTCCGGTGACGACTGTCCGACAACTTCTTCTGTGTGCTTCTGCTCATGTTTGTCTTCAGTATCATTTGGAACAGTTCAGTTCCCTTCATTCATTTCTAATTTCTACTTCTGGTAGAAACATGTGGAGGAAAGACAATCAGCAAAAGAGTGTCTCAGTGAAAAAGGATATTATGATGTAGGCTCGGACTCGACGTGGATCCAAACTTCCCGTCACCACTTCAAACTGTTCCAGTGGAACTGTTGTGGTGATGTAAAAGTCGACAGATCCATACAGTCCGTACGGTAACAGAAAGGACGAATCTCCACCAGGATCCGTCAGGATGAGCAGTCATGTGACCTCCCTCCTCCCTGCTGCTGCTGCTGCCTTTGTCAGCGTGTCGGTGGCCCTGCCCTCTTTCTGTCCTCCCGTTTGTGCTTTCTGATCCTAATTGACCACTGGCTGTACAACAAATTGCCCTTCGGAGATAATAAAGATTTACTCGATGGCGCGCTTTGGGCCGGGCTTCACCTGCTGAATTCAAACCCTCCGTGACTTCCCATGAGCTCCTGTAATTACTCTCAGCCAAATATCCTTTTGTGCTCAGCTGTGCAGCGAGACAGGGGGTGTCCTCTGACTCCCCTCCTCTTTGTAATCTTTATCGAACCATTATCCCGTCCTGTCCGTCCGCCGAGCAGACTCCATTACCGGGATCACCACGGACACTATGGGCTTTCCTTCACGCCGTCATGGCACCTCCAGGCCGATACCGCCGCACGCTTTATCAATACGTGAAGACGTTAACGATCATTTACACACATTTTGACGGGTAATGATGTGAATGTGTGATAGTTCTGCTACAGGTAGGGCCATGGCCAGGGGGTTTTTTGATGTAGGAGCTTCCTTCCCTCCATCAGGGAACACATTCTGGTGCTGGGTTTAAAAAAGTATTGGTATCAGACATTAAAAATCCCACCGATGTGCAACTTTACATCATTAAATACAAAATAAAACAGCACTGACTGCACACACATCTGCACAGCCAACACTTTACTGTCTCTGAAGTTACAGCCATCATATTCCAGTCCTGGGCACATCCTTTTAGCTGCACTGATTGCCTGCGAGTACAAGGTCGCCCCAAAACCTAATGAGCAGACTGATGTGGTATCTGATATGTTATGTGTATCTGATATGGTACATGTGTGTGTCCTCTCTGTGGATGTCTATGTAAGAGAGCCAGATAGGAGGTGTGTGTGAACACATGAGGGCATGGAGCTGTATTTCCTCTGTATTTGGACAGACAGGGGGTCTTGAACTGATGGAAACCACATGGTGAGATAAGCTTTCTTAAAGGTATAAGAAGGTGGTCAGAAGAACAGCTCGGGGAAGACGAAGATGAAGACACATATTCGGCCGGGGGTCACGCTGTCTGTACGAGACATAGAATTGACTTCACGTCTTCCCAGGCAACCACAATCTTTTTGTAAAGAACTCCCCTTTAACAGGAAGAAACCTGGAACAGGAGGGGGGGGGGCAGCTCCACTTTTTCAACAACTATCAACCACATTGTGCAGCAGATGGAGTTTTCTAAGCGAAGGTAAAGTTGAAGCTCCAGAAAAAGAAAGCAGGTAAGTGGAACTTGATTTAAGGTCTGTTTTAGTCCTTCTGTTATTATGTTGTTTCAGGGGTCACAACCTCTGAGGAACCTCTGAGGAACCTCTCAGGAACCTCTGAGGAGCCTCTGAGGAACCTCTCAGGAACCTCTCAGGAACCTCTCAGGGTGTCCAGCTTTGCAGCTGCTGAAAGGATTTATTACAACTTGTGACCAGCGAAGAACCCGACAGGAAACGAGGGGCGACAGAAGGAGATGATACGCAACAAGGGTCACCGCCTCGACTCAAACGGGCCGTAACCGTTTGGCTACCAAACTTTGTTGGCAGTTTGGAAGTTACACGTCAACGAGCATCGCCTAAACGCACCACGAGCCGGAGGACGAAGGTGAAGTAAAAATGGATGAAAACATGTGAAAGAGCAAGTGTTTGTTTAATGTCATGTGTTTGTGTGTCAGCACTGTGCTTTGTGGGTTTCACACATGAACATGTTGGCATAGATGTGCGCTTGTCTACAGTGTGTGTGTGTGTGTGAGAGAGAGAGTGTGAGTGTGTGTGTGTGTGTGTGTGTGAGAGAGTGTGAGTGTGTGTGTGTGTGTGAGAGTGTGTGTGTGTTTTCACCCTGTGTTTGGGTGCGATTTGCTGAACTCTTGAAAACAAGCTGCTAGAGATTAACAGAGTGTATCTTTGCACCATCGTGGAGAGGAGGCTTTATGTTGAGGTGTTTTACACACACACACACACACACACACACACACACACACACACACACACACACACACACACACACACACACTCTTGCCTCCTCTCTTGCTGACAGGACGGCTTAGAAAGCTTCATCATGATTCAGACATCAGTCAACACTCTGCAGTGGAGGATTAACGTGGCTTTATTTGGACAATTCAAACAAGGAAACTGTGAATACCAGGAAGCACTAATGACACACACACACACACACACACACACACACACACACACACACACAGCAGTAATACAACTGTTTATCAGGTAATGGTCCAAATAAAATGATGAATAATAATAACAAATATAAATTAATGTCAAATCATAAATAATATTTACTATGTAATATAATATAGAGGACATGACAATAATATATCAATACACTATTATAACCAATACAACATATTAGAACATATTTGAAAACAAAATATCTGATCTTTAATTAATATAAAGCTCTTTTAGTAACAGATACAATAGAAAATATACACAGAGCAGAGATGACTGCACGAAGAGGAAACAACAGTACAACACAAAGAATATTGAGCTAAAAACAAATTATTAAATGTAATATTAACATATACAACTACTTCTACAGCTGGTGGCACCAACACAAGTAAGAGTGAAAAAACACAATTCATGTAAAACATTTTGTTAGTTTATTGAAAACTTCATGATGTGTTTTAAAATGAGTGAAATTGTTTTATTTTCTGTTATAATTAACCCTTCAGAGTCTAGGACCGCCACACGGCGTCAAAGTCACATGTCGCACGTTTGAACTGAGCACCTGCGTGCTTGTGTCACAGCTTTACGTTTTCAAAGACTGTTGGAAAGCGGACACTTCAAACTTTTTACAAGTGTTTGAATTTTGTCGATCGGCCTATTAAGACTAAAGTTATGAAGAGCCGAAGTGGCGCACTACAGCTCTTCTACGAGTTAGAAGATGCTGAATCTGGGGAAGAACGTTCTGATTCTGAGGAAGACTCCTTTCAGAGGATGAAGTGGATGCTGCACGTGAAGACGAAGGAGAGGAGGTGTCCGCGCAGACCCCCGCTCCTCCAAAGATCCAACTAGTTCCTGCTCGGATTTTGTGTTTCTTTTGCACTTTTACATACAGTGTGTCCATATATTATGTCAGAATAAATAAATACTTGTAGAATCACATAGGTGAGGTTGTGCTGAAAAGAAAGACACAAAGAAAGACAAGAGTTTCACCCCAGACTCTGAAGGGTTAAAGGGTGGGTTCACATTTTTTCAGGTCCTAATACTCACAAGCACATATTCATACTGAAACGTTGGAATCCCCGCTGGCCCTTCTTAATGTGATTCCAGTGGAAGAGATTGGGGATAAAATCCAGGCTTTAATCTGTAAACACCAGATGAAATAACAAACGAACCTTTAGATAAATAAAGTATGTATCACTGTGTGACCAGAGGCTTTGAGCTGCAGTGTCCTCTGTGCTGCTCGTGGGCACCGTGGCAACAACAGTAACACGTCTGTACATCCACACTGTCACTGCGCCTCCTTCTTGTCTTCTTGGGATTGAACTGACAGCCTCTTTGCTGTGAGTCCTCCTCCCTGAGGCTGCAGGTTCGGTCCCCGACCTCTGGATCGACTCCCACCGAAGGTTCCTTGCTGCTCTTGAATCCCCTGTGGGGATCATTAAAGCTCCTGCTGACGGTGAAATCAGAGCCTGTGGGGATTTGTTGGTCCTGGACCTCGTCTCTGGGACGCCTGATGGAGCTGCTGACTCTGTGCTGGTAATGAGGAGCAGAGGAGGAAGAAGAATTTGAGTCCTTCAGGTGAAGCATCAATACTTCTGAGACAGAGCAAAGTCACCATCCTACATTCAGAATGTTCTTTTAGGAGCACGGAAGTAGTTAAAATAAGAGTTACCACTTATTAAAGTCAAAGTGTCCTGTTAGCAGCTCCCTGACTCAGCGGTCTGTCTGAGGGCACCTTTGGGCCTCGATTTGGCCGCTTCCTGTTCCTGATGACACTGTTGGCTCTTTTGCTGGGCCTTCAGCTGGGAGCTCTTTAATTTCACCAAATGGTTTCACCAATTAACCAATCTTAACCTCCTCCATGAGCACAAATGCCACGACATCATAGTGAAGTAACATGCATTCTGCTAGTTTGTTCATGTATACTCCCCTAATACTCTCCTCCCTGCAGTGGTTAGTTTAGGACCGTCTGTCCATCCGTGGTGCTGAGTCGGCGGCGGTTGTGCCCTCAGAAGGTGATCTCTCTGGTCTTACACCAAATAACTATTTTACTGCTGCAGTAAAATGTCCAGTGTGGGACTAAAATCCCAGGAGTTCTCCCTCAGATGGTGCACGCCTCCATCACCTGAGTCATCAGCTGGAGCCTGAAGGTGAGTCTGCACCGTGGTGTTGTTGCTGGTGATGTTTCTGTGGGGTGAAGATCAGCTTACAGGCTGCTGAGAAATGGGATTTTGGTCCAGTGGGACATTTTGAGGAATACTGGGCCGTCGGAGCAATGGCATGTCGCCTTAGTTCTGTTCTTTCCTTTACAATGTTCTTTGTGCATTAGAGGAAATAAATGGTCAGCAGTCTTTGTTTGCACTCACACAGAACACAGACAGGCTGCTGTTAGCTGTCCTCCTGAAATGCAGCCTTTAGAGCAGAACTGCTTCTGGAAGACTTTCTATGTATTAACATCTTTTCTTAAAACATTCGACTGCTCCTTTCGGCCTAACTTACCCTTCTAATAATTAACTCATGCTGCTGTATGGACACAGATAGGTGAAAGACGCTTTACTTTTGTTTCCAGACTCTGCAGCCCCCTGACTCCACTACTTTTTCATGGGATCTACAGTGCACGGGTATCTGTGGCAATCCTTTAATTATCACCATTCATTAGTCTGGTATACTTCCTGTAATTCATTTATCATGATTCTGTACATTTAAACTGAAAATCACAAAAATATAAAGCAGCATTTGGTGCGATATCATCACACGGACTGAGCTTCACTCAGCTCCACTGGCCCTGATCTTCCCTGTGCTGCCGTCCATGCTGCTGTTCCTTCTCTAGTCTCATCTGTTTGGGTCTAATTAGTTAGTCTAATGATCTTTTAAACTGCTAATAACTGTGTTTGAGATCAAGTCTCTCTTTGCTGGGAATTAACCACCTCGCTCACATATGGCTGCTACATTTGGGTGGACTGAAGGGTGCAGGTTTGGGTCAATCTGGTTCACCGGTGCTTCAGTCATCACGAGGATTTAGACCCTTCTGGTTACTTCCATTGGTCCATTGTCTTAATTATCCCCCAAAACAAGTAGAACAAATCTCGTCCTGTTTGTGTTTTTGTTTCGATAAACTCATGTCTAGAATATCCTGAGCTGTAGAATGACTTTACGTCTCAGTTGAAGAAAAACAAATCTAAAACAGATCAGATCTTTTCCATGTTTTGCAGCTTGGAGGGAAACATTGTTCATCAGTGCAGAACTCATCTGTATTTATTCAAGGTTCTTTTATGCATCATAGAGATAATAGTTTAGACTTCCAGTGGCCCCCATCGTGACTTCTGTCCACTCTGGATGGGGACAAAGACAAGGACGCCTGTTTCTGGTTCACTCAGTCATTCCTGCAGAGGTGACAGGTCAGATCCCTCCCACCTGGACTTAAATATCAGGTGAGGTGGAGCTCAGCAGGTATCTTCCACACACCACAATTCAAGCACTGTAATCATGAGTGCAGTTGTTTTAGATTACAGGGTTTCCGGTCCTCACGCCAACAGAAAGCATGAAGGGCGCTTTTACCAGGAGGTGTTTCTGAAGGCGTTTTTTTTTTCCCCGGCAGAGATAAAAGTGTCTTCTTCGAGTGTGTGCTGCAGGACTTGGCACCGTCTCCTCCACTGTCCTCGCCTGTGTTAGAGAGGGTGACGACAAGAGAAAACTCTGGCAGCTAAAAGCATTCCCGCAGGGTCGTCCTCCTCGCCGCGCTCAGCCTGCAAACCCAGACTCTTATTCATCAGTCGTTTGTTTGCAAAGAAACTCTCAGTGTCCAACGCCGCCGCGTCGCTCATGTCTGCCACCACCTCATTTTATTGGTACATTTATTATTTTTAGGCCCAGTGAGGCGGACGTGGATCCTGGATGCTTTAATTAAAAGAGTTGGACCTCGTCCCGGAGGTTTTTGGGGGGAGGTGGGAGTGTCCGTGTGGCCTTTCTGTCCGGCCACAGTCAAGCTGCCAGGTAGATGTGGTGAATATGTGCTGAATGTGGATGAATCACACTGAGAGTTCTGTGTGGGCAGAAAGAGCTCAGTGAGCTGTTCAACAGGGCGACACACTGTAAGAAAGGCCCATGTTACTCTAATACACAGCTTTTCTAATACCCTAATGGAGTGTGGCTATAGTTTATATATAGATATACTATATACTGCACAATTAAAACATTAAGCCCATTGATAACACTGTAATGTTGATAACTGCAGGTCATCTCAGGTCTTTCTGTTTTCTCTAAATGTCTGTAAGGAAGCAGAGATGTACTGATAGTCCCTGTATCCTACATTTCCAATGATGCAACTTGATGTTTTCATTGATCCACCCCTTCCCTGGTAAACTGTCATAAATCTGAAGTAATTAATGCAACAAACATGACAAGTAAACTGGTTTTGATGAGTAAAATCAGTGGTGCTGCCTCTTAAATTGCTTTAGGTCAAACTTTCTTGTGCATGTAATATCTTATTCAACATAAAATGAAAGATTTTAGGGTTCCACAGAAGCCTCTGCAGCTTAAGGTGTCCATTTTTTACAGTGTGCTCTCCATTGTGCCGCGCTGACACACATAAAAAGTTCCTCTGCTTCAATTTGTGCCAATCTGACTTTGGAAAAAGGGGAAAATATGTTCTTTCTCCACGGTGATCCGTCTTCAAAGTGGGCCTGTGTGTGCTGAGGAGGATGGTGGGGGGGTGATAAGTGTTGGGGATGTAGTAAATTTGAATACAATGACATAAAATAAAGCTGGTTGTCATGCTCGGCGGTTCTGCTCCGGTGGGCCTCTCCTTTCTGTCTAAAGCTGCTCGACACAGTTCCGGATTTACCAAATCCTCCGAAGACGAAACGAACCCTGTCGCTTCATTGTGTGAGAGCTGCCGTCAAACAACCCCCACCCCTCCATCCTCCCCCTAGTCTTCCTCCTCTCTCTCTCTCTCTCTCGATGGAGATTGGGGAGGACGGGCAGGAAGTCAGGTTGCAGTTTGAGCTTTTAAGCATTTGGGGATTGGTTTCAATTTAATGCGGCAACGTAAAAGAGAAAGAATCAATTTAAAGTAGCTGGGTCCCCCGGGTCACCTGGTCGAGCGAGCAGTGGAGATGACAGAGAGAGAGAGAGAGAGAGGGGGGGGGGATAGAGAGATAAAAAGCACAGAGGAAAAGAACAGAGAGAAATAATCACTGTATGGGAAAACCTGCCATGTTACAAGGAAATAAGGGAATATTAAATCTGCAAAGTATACTTAATTAGCGTTGGCTGTGTTTCGTTCAAGTGATCTGTAACATTCATATCCAAAAGGGAAAAAATGTGAAAGGCTTAATGTGAAAATAGTTTAATGAGGGGAAAAAACAATTTAACAAAGAGGAGAAAAATTGAAAATACTCCCAATTGGTCTGAAGAATACAGATAATAAGGAGGGAATGATTTAAAGAAATTGATGAAAAACATCAAATTAACACTAAAAAAGAAGAGAAATTACAAACAAACCCACCGAGGACGCAGGAAGGGTGCATAAAGATCATCAGATAGAGTTCATAAAAACATAAATGTGATGGGCAAACCGTTAAGAAAACCATCCCGAGCTGGTAGAATCCCAACCAAACTAGTGAGGCTGTGGGCACAAACTGAGGAATAATTCAGATCTGACTTTGCTGGCGAAAATAAAGAAAAGACTCACTGATAACTCATGAAAAACTGTGTGTTAACACGCCGCTGCAGCCTGAGATTAAATGTAGAAATAGTTAATAAAAAGACATTATGATGCCACGAATAATATGATTCATTTTACAATCAACCTTGGCCTGTTTAGAGTTCTTCTGTTGGACTTTTTTTTTTTTTTGTCTCCAAGGGAGAAAAGTGGTTATTTGCATTAAATGAAAATTCCAGTTCATTACAGTTTAGGTCAAATATTAAACTGTCATACCTCAGATATCTTTTCACCGTGTGCACAGATGAAGAAAGTGCAGCAGCCAGACGATCAGCAGATCACCGACACCACTTTATTTGGAGGTGGTGGAAGCCACGATGTGCCGTGAAGTTACTGAAGTTACTCTTTTCTGCAGAGATGTCGTCGGTGCTGGAAGGACGAACGTGGTTACACACGTTATTCTCTGTAGTCTCTGAATTCTTCATCAGCGTTATTTTTCAGAAAGGCTGAGGTTTTCTTATCAAATCTTATTAGATTAACTTTTGAATATATTTGATTTTAAAACTTAGAATTAAACCTCCAAGAAAAGGATCACGTTGCAGCCCGTTTGGTGGCTGCTGGCTGAGGTGATCTACTGGACCAGTTCCAACACTTTTACTACCTACCAGTCACTCAGACACCAGGATGAGGACAGATGGGGATAGAAACAGTGGAATAACCCTTTAGCAGCACAACTTCCTGGGCTGAATCCTTTGATGGATGTATCAAGCCCTCAGCTGGTTAGATCGGGTTAAACAGGCTGAACCCAACCCAACCCTTCGTGCAACACCCTAAAGTCATGTGACCAGGACTTCCTGTCTGAACACGTGTGGCCGTCAGGTTGGTTACACGTGTGAACTGTTCTAACAGCATCTGAGGAGCTGACACGCCTGCTTGATGTTGTGTTCCTGCTTGTCTCTTTTTACTCTCTGTGTTCATTGACTTACTGCACGAAACAACTCGGAGACGCTCGCTCTACAAAAAGGTGATATATAAATAAACGTAGTCGGTGCATTTTAACAGTCATGCCAGTTAAAGCTCATTTGAATTTGAGAGACGGAGGGATGAGGTGCTGAAGGATGTGCAGGCAGGAGGAAGGAGCTTGAATCAGATCCAGATGGCGCCGCGGAAAGTGAGACGAGCCGACAGCCGAACACAGCGAGGACTTCAGAGAGCGAGAGGCAGAGAGTAATTAAAGGTGTTTCTAAAGGGGCTGTTTGATGTAAAGCTTCCCAGCAGGACTCGCTTTCACACTGCGGACAGGAGGAGAGCTAACATGACAGTTTGCAATAAATCTTAAAACACTTTTATTTGTTCCTGTGCAGAAAAACAATCAGAGGCTTGGAATCTGACAGGATCTCAGAAATCTAAAAATACTCTGCGGTTTAATTAGGCCCATGATGACCCGGTGAGCTTTCAGGGGGGTAAACAGCCGCTTTCATGCCTCCTGCCTTTTGTTGTTGTTGTTTGGATGCAGAGCCACCTTCTCTCAGGTAACGAAGCTGCCAGATCCTCAGGAGTCACTTCCACCACAAAAAAAAAAGGCTCCTTGTTTTGGTGGAAGGGCACCGCTGCTGTTTATCTGCCAGCAATTAGCATGGCAAATGCTGCTGCTCTGGCCTGCAGTCAGCGTGACTCAATCAGGGAATACATTAGCAGCACGACGACGACGGGAGAATGCAAAGCGATGCAAAAAATAAACTATAGACATGACAACAGAAAGGAGAAGAGCTCAGAGAGAACACAAGATGTTGAGATGAGAGAAACTAATCAGCCTCAAAGTCGGTCTGCTCACAGTGTGGATGATTAGCAATCTCAGGTGGTGCGTCATATTAAAGGATAACTCCGGTATTTTTAAACCTGGGCCCTATTTTATGTATTTTGGGTTTCAAACGACAGGTAGGCAGGAAAAGTTTTCAGATTCAGTACAAATACAACTGTAATTCTGCCGTGCAGAACACAGAACTCATCTAGAACTGCCTCCATCACACAGTTTGTTCAACTCACAAGAACACAATAATACTGAGCTGCACCCAAACTAACACCAACAGCACCAACTGTCTGGTCAAAGGAGGCCACAGACCAGGAACCCTGCACGGTAAAACCCCTGTTTTAGTGAATGTAGTCTGGTGTGTGTGCTGTTTGTGGTTAAACCAAAAGGATCTTCCAGGTCTCTCTCTGTAGGGATCCTTTCCATGATGCTGTCACACACTTAGAATAACACTCTGAGCCTGTCAGTGGATCAAACAAGCTCTTTTAGTGGACCTACTTTAATAACCACTTCATATTGAATTAGATAGTTAATACTTGATGTGTTAATAGGACTGAGCTCAGGGGTGTGGACTGTCTTACAGACCACAGAGCCGGTAGTATGTGTACAACAGTGTTGTGGTCGTGTCCACTGGATGTGGGAGCTTTTCTTTGCTTGGTTTTGCTGCAGTGGCCTTTTGTCTTTACAGATACAGTATATTAGTGCTGAGAGGCTCTGAGGTTGTATTTCCTTGGTATGCACCGGGTCTGGACCTCTAAACACATGAAACCTTCTGAGATCTTTGGGTTTTTAAGTGTAAAGTGAAGATATCAGTGGCCTCTGGAGGCCGAATAAGGAAACAAAGCCTCATTGTTCATGAAGCCTCCTGGAAGCGTGCAGCTAATACCAGTGAAGAGGAGAAACAGACACTCAAAGAGCTACAGACTTAAGTAGACAGATACTCTACCTCTAAAGTACTTCTAGTGGACATTCGAACCATGAAGGAGGCGTGACGGCGCTGTGGCTCAACCTGAGCGCTTTAAACAAAACTCTTCCTGCGACTGCAAGCGAGGGAGAAAATGGTTTTGACGTGGTACGATTGAAATGAAAGCTTTTAACTAAACAAGCAATCAAACATCGGCAAAGACAAACCACCCTACGTATCTGATGGCCTGTGAGTGACGGTGGAGGACTCGGCGAGGTGCTTCTTGTTTGCTCCCCCCGAGGACGCCGCCAAGAAGCAGGATGTTGAATCAGGCCTGGCGTCTGTTTCCCCGACTCCACTCTGCTGCTGTCTCTGCTCAGTCCTGTGTACACAAATCGGCCGGGGCAAAGGCGCTCTGAATTGCAAACGACGCAGAGGGAGCTGTTGGAGGAGAAGTGGGGGGGTTGATGACAAAACGCTCCTTCTGCCAGACGGGTGTAACACGGCGAGGAGGAAACGTGTTTACAGACGATATGATCTGCAAATGGAGCGTCGGCAGCGAGGCTCCCAGGACGAGATGGAGTCCAAGAAGAAGTAACGTCTGCTCCAATGGGATAAGATGAATAAAATCTAACGTCTGTCCTCTGCCAGGTTCTGTTTCTCTTTATCTTTCCTGGTTCCATCCTTCGTCGCTGCCCCGGCGTGATTCGACCCTCTTCTTTCCCCATTTGTGTTATTCTTTCCCTCTCCTGCTCTCTAATATCTCCCCCCCTCTCATCCCCCCTCTTCACCCACCCCTTCTTCCTCCTTTTCTTCATTTCCTTTGCTCTTGTCTAAAATTGAGAACAGAACAGCTGGTAATTGAAGATCATTGTCTCTCCTCAGGCCCTCAGGATTTGCAATGCCTTTCGCTGCAGCTCATCTTCGCCTGACAATATTTTGGTCCTCTTTTTGTTTGCTTTTTCACTCCTCTTCGTCTTCTCCTCCTTCTGCTTCTCCCTCTTCCCCCATAAACTCCACAAGCCCTTTTTGAAATTGGATTTTCATTTGAGATGGACCAGGAGCACCCGTCGTGTTTATGCCGCCTTCCTCCCATCAATTTTCCTTTCTCTTTTCTTCACTTCATTTCAGCCCTTTCTCTCCTCTATCTCCTCCTGTGAATTATCTCCTCTCAGTCCAGCTCGGACAGGAGCTCCATTTTCCTCCTGACGGAAGTTAAGGAGAAAAAAAAAATGGCTCTGCGGTTTTGGAGTTGGCTGCCGTCGCCGGGCAGAAAGAGAAGAAGCTGAGAAGATCCTGATCAGGCAGACAGTGTTCCTGATTCAGTCTGCTGAAGGCGCAGGACGCTCTGACCTTGTTCAAAGTTCTGCACAAAGATCCACAGACAAGGAACAAACTCCGGATTTTGTAATAAATGAACAACAAAATATCAAATGATTTCTGCTGTAAACCAAAGTGCTTGGTGTGGACGCTGGAAGTGGCATCAGCTCAGTTTCTTTTGAATACAGGATCAACATTGTTGCATCTTTCTAACAGCAGGAACCTCCACTTTGAATAAAACAAAAGGTTTTCAGGACCTCATTTAATCGAGACGATATTTTTCTAGTACATTTGAAATTCCATCATTTCTATATAGTGAGTTTGGCTTTTTCTCTGTGAGTAAGAGACAGATTACAGATGAATGCTTCACCAAAACACATGAGACAGAGCATCACACTATCACAATATGATCACTTCTTCTGTTATCTGGACTCCCAGGGTCAGGTGTTTTTGGGTGACATCACAGGCTAATTAGCATATCTGTGACATAATAAAATTACTATTTACATATACACAAGAAAATGATAAAGAATCTAACTGTATATAATCAGCTCATGAATATGCATCCACATCTACCTTCAGGTTTGTTGTATCTACGGAGGAAACGAAGAGTTAGAAAAGAGATAAGAGACCCTGGAATAAAGTCTCTAGTAAAGTAAACTGTATTTTTAGAAAAAAAATAAAACCTCAGAAGTTGAGTTAAACAGTTTAGCATAAAAAAAAGAGAGGAGCTCCTCAGACAATCGATGGTGATTAATGATTGGTTGTTAGGTATGCACAGTCACAGCTCACTCTGTTGTTTCTGTTTGGGGAAAAGCTGCAGGACGTTCAGTCGACCAATCAGCAGCCAGTGGAGAGTCAGTGCAGCCACACGAGAGCACATATTGTTCTCTTCGAGGGAGGCGAGGTGAGATCTGTTAAAAGGTCACTAGATTCACCGTCACTGTTGCCAAAGGGGTCTTGAAAGTTTCCCAGTCGGCAACAAGTCGTGTTACAGCTTCACACGTTTCCTTTGCTATCAGAGGATTTGCCCGTGATTACACTCAGCCAGAGAGCATCGCAGTGTATTTCTGAAGACAACGATTTTAAAGCACAAGCGGCCGGTCCTCTAAGACAATGGCACCAACCCAAGACAAGCTTTTATTTAAACTGTGAGGACAATGGAGTAATCACTAACCTCAATAATGGGCAATTTGGCTCATTACCAGACTCGACAGTCCTGTCCAAGGCCCTGAACCAAAAGGTCTCCTCAGATAACTGGAGGATCAGATGCTGCAGAGTTTAACCCAAACTTTGTGCAACCTAAGCTGCCACAGGAAGCAGATCACGAGGGGTTTGGGACGGCGTCGATAAGGCTGTGAATGGTGTGGTTCAACTAAACTTTGATGAGAGAGAGGAGACTTGAAGACTTGGGGACGTACAGATGTGCACGGTGTGATTCACTGCATGTCTCCAGCTGTTATTACCCCTGTGGGTCGGGTTAGTTTGTTTTAATCTGCTGGCAGCACCAGAGGGGCGGAGTCACTGCAACTGCCCTCATCCTGGCTGCATCCATCAATCATTTTTATATGTGTCACTATTATTATCTACACCATCAATTGTCCTGTTCTGAAGCTCGCCTGCGTCAGCCATGAACCCGTGAAATACTGTATATTGGCTAACACTGTATATCGAGCTAGCCCTGCTCCTATCATCAACATGACTGGCAGTTTATGGCAGCATGAAATTAAAAGGATCTTGTTTTATTGCAGTGGAACATCACTCTCCAATCCGCTCGCTCGTCTCCGAGCCGCGTGGCGTGGAGCGGTGTGCACGATGATGTCAGAGCGGGCCGAACGGCCGCCGCCCGGAGCCATAACAAACACGGCGGGCGAGATATTGCTGGATTCAGCAATCTGAGCGTTGAGAAATTAGCTTGTCTCTATCCTTCAGTGTTATTGATCACCTGACTTCCTTATACATTCCCACATAATAGGCAGCACTGACTTAATTAGTCAAAAGAGAGGCTGGGTAATTACATGTCACTTTAACAATGTGTTTTATTGCCCACAAGCTCCGGTGGTACCAAGCGAATCTAATGGTGGATTTAATGCACAGCAGATAGAGAGGGAGGGATAGAGAGAGGAGCACAGAGGACCAACGAAGAGGAGGAAGATGGAGAGACAGAGTGATGTCATGGCCGGTTATTTGTGCAGTTTCATACACTAGATTCTGTTTGAAGTTGGCAGGGAAGTGATTTTAGTACCTAAAGGCCACTTCTCTCTCTGTTTCTTAGCTGTGCAGGTCTTTAAGGTGGACAGCGGGTCAGGTCTCACGTCTCTGAAGTGGTCTTGATGTTACCAGAGAGAGAATTCACTCATTGTGGTCCCTCTTTAGGTTGAAAAATCAAACATGTCTGATGAGGCTTTTGGACAGCATCCCAGAGAACACAGGTTTCTTGATTTGCAGGTCTAAAAGCAAAACATCCAGGTCACAGTGGTGCTAAATGTAGGAAAGTGAGTAAGTGACTACCTTAAATTCTCTTTTTCAAATCATATTCTCATAAAAACTGAAATTCAAATAATGTCTGGGAGCCGGCACAGACAGATAAAGGGCAGTAAAACACATCAGCTGGGCTGGAAATGAAGCCAACTACAACATCCCACATGTACATTTAGTATAATGTATAATATAATAACATTGGGATTTATATTTTACTCCATTTGTTCATTCACTTTTATTTTTCTGTGTGTTTGTGTGAGGCGCTTTGTGACCGTGTGCCACATAAATAAAGCTTTACTTACTTACTTACATTAAAAGTAAGTAAAGTGTCATTCGGGGGGAAAGTAGAACGCCTCACCTGACCTGCTGCACTGACTGAATTAATGCTGAGGAAATGGACATCGTGCTAAATTCAAACAGTAAACATGGAGGACATTTTGAGTTTGTAATTACAGGGGAAATTAGAAATAAAGACTTGTACCTAATGTAGGTAAATAAAGACCATTATTTGGGAATTTAGGGCATCCTAACTACATATTGATCTGCAAATTACCTCTGCTCACAGGGTGACTTCAGCTCTAAGCATCTAAAATGGACAGGGTTAGATGTGCTCGAGGTTTATTTCCCATCTATTCAGGGAATGTGGAGCAGGATTCCTTATGTAACACATACTTCATGTTCCCTTACTGTCCTCAAAGCTGGGAGAAGATTTCCGTTTGGGTCTTTCTGTGTGGAGTGTACATGTTCTCCCTGTTCTTGCATGGGTTTCTCCCACAGCCCAAAGACATGAAGGTTAACTGGTGACTCTAAATCACCTGTAGCTGTGAGTGTGAGAGTTTGTTAGATGGATGGATGCAGCCATGAAGCAACAGTCTTTGGTTTCCTAAAGCATCAATAGAATGAAAGCCTGACAGATGAACTGAAGTGACACTATCAGGGTCTCAGACGATGAGGTTTCATATATTGATAATCTTAAAGTAGTTCTTGCTCATCAGATCTTATCGTTACTGATTCAGGATCTGGTTCCTCTTGGTTTCAGCTCTGTAACTCACACAAATGTCAAACTGCACATTTGTGGCACGCTGTAAGGGGATTCAGTGCAGACTGTAAGTGCATCACCACTTACAGACGTAATGCTGTTGATAAACGACAAAACTCTGACTTAAGGACTTCTCACAGTGAACAGGGCAGAGAACTAAGCGATACGACAGTCTGAGACACAGAAAACACCAGCACGGTCCTTTAAAATGTCGGCCTAACCGTCCCGTCAGAAGCGTCTTATTGTTGGGTGGGAACGGAGCTGAAGCTCGTAAACTGGTTTCATTTTAAACATCGTGACATCACACAGGAAGTGACCAGGTCGGTGTGAAGCAGCTCCTCTCTCAGAGCATCGATTCCCTCTTGTCCTACGCTCGAATGGAGTCAAGCAAACACTGCAACACATTAGTCGATGCTAATTAACGAATGAAACCGAGAACGCTGAAGAGTAGCGATGAAACCACACGTCAGTGGCTCAGAGTGTCTTTGTGTCGCCCCCCCGGCCCACCCTCTTCGACAGGAGTTGATTTGATTGCCCTTGATTTTTTTTTTTTCCTTTTTTGTCTCTCTACAACTTGTCAGATCTGTATTTCTGGGGCAAGACCAGGAGGAATTAGGTTTAAAAGGGACTCACTCCATATTCACAAACTCATTTTATCATCACTTCCTTCACTCTGAGCTTCACAGCCTGCGGCCACAGACGGGTGGAGGGTTTCAGAGTCGTGGCCGCCGCAGTCTTCGCCCTCCCTGACAGTCTTTTTCTTGACGAGCCGCTCCATTTATTCGGAGGATCGGCTGTCAGTCCTGTCTGTCAGGAAGTTTTAAATGAGCTTGTCGACCTGGACGGCGTTTTGGAGACGGATTAGACTCCATATTTTAAGTGCGGAGCCATCAGTGAGTCCTCGTCTCACAGACGCAGTGGAGGGTAAAAGCCACCAAAAGTGTTTCTTTTTTTGCTGATGGAATGAATTGATTCAGTTTACATACATTAACATACATTATAGTGGCCTAAAGTGCTGGCAGGTCATTTAAGGAAACAAAATCTTTGCTGTGCGCACTTTAGCTTTTACTTTCAAATACACTCATTTGGAAAAGTTGTGAAAAACCAAAATCCTCAGAGTTTAATTTCTTCTCTTTTCCTGTGTTGACATGTTGAAGGCTCCTGTCATGTTGGTCTATTCTTCTCTAGCAGGTGGGTGTCAGTCGTGCCTGAATAAAGGCTTGTTACGCTCAAAATTTAAAGGCTGCATTTGTCATTGAACTACACAACATTTTCATCAACAGGCCATTAACAAAGACAAAGTCCAGTTTAGCCACAGATGAAACTTCGTCTGAGTGTTTCTGCTGTGAAGCTGCTGAAGAAAAAGACAGGGAAGGAAATATTGTCCTCACTGGTGAGACTACATGTCCTCCTCTTGGGGGGGGGGGTTGTTCTCTATTTGCATTTCTGTCAGTTTTTCAGACTGTTGTGCATTTCTGCACCTTTTCCCCATCTGAGACACTAAAGTTGTCCTAAAACATGAGCACAGTAAATAAGATTAACATAATAGAAATAAACAACATGCAGAATCATGTTCGGAGTATCTGCAGACGTGTGTGCAAACATCCTGGTACGTTTGGTGCAAAACCACCCAGATGTTCTTCAGCTTCATCCTGAACTCATTATCTCCAATTCAGAGCGGAGCAGACGTCAAACCACGTTAAACAAAGACTCTGATGAGTTCTGCACTTCTTCCTGCTGTTCCAACAACCTCTGCCGACTTGTTTTCGTTGCCGCCGTCAGGTTACCGAGCCGCCTGAGACGGCAAACACACAAGGATGCTTTCTATCAGCTTACACACTCTTTTCAGAACATTTTGACAAACTCTAAACCCCCCCCTCCCTCATGTCCCACTGAGAGAGCGTCTGCCTGGGGCTCTTACAGAACAACTCGGGCTGTGGAGTTTAACTTATTGATGATGTTTGTTGATGCTGGGGGACGACAGAGACACCACTGACGGTCAGTCAGTTAGGAAATAAGTCAAACTTTATTTATACGGCTATTTAAAAGGAAGGCACCGTTTCATTTGACCAGACTGGAATTTTCTTAGTAGTGGTCTAATCTGTTGTTTCATGTTTCTAACAGACAGTATGTGCACATGCCAGTGATCAGCACAACCAAACTTTTCTTATCTGGTTTCTTGTTGGCCTAACCCTAACCCTAACCCTAACCCTAACCCTAACCCTAACCCTAACCCTAACCCTCGCTGGCTTCGGCTCGGCGACACTTGGTGCCGTCTGACCAGCCGTCAGTTTCCTCTGTTGCTTTGGTGTCCAGCACATTTGCATCCAATGTTACTAAATCAGTGGTGATTTATGGTCTTTACTGTGTTCACTAGCATCACACGCTGTCCCTCCTACATACTAACACACTACCTGAGGGAGAAACACGAGTCTCCTGAAGCTTTAAAGGGTTTGATCCTGAACAGTTTGGAAAAATTCAGTCGGCTTTTGTTTTTGTAAAACATCCAAACATAACCGCTCTTCGTTGGTCATGGCAGCAGGTACGAAGGGGACAGTGCAGACATTTAGAAGAAAAGTTTTCACTGTGTCTGTATTTCCGTTTGGTACAAGGATCAGCTGCACGTTGGTGTGTGTGTGTGTGTGTGTGTGTGTGTGTGAGAACAGGCTTTACCTACAGGCCTGCTTGTGATTCGACTTAGAAAAAGGTTGCAGTGGTCTGTCAGCCTTCCTCTCTCTCACAGAAGATGGTGAAGACAGAAGAAGAACACAGACATCTGTTTATTTCCCAACAGTACTTGCAACCTCAACTTATTTTACTCAGTGGCCATTTTGCTGAAGTAAACTTCCCTTCGTTCGCTAACCCTAACCCTCACCCTCACCCTCACCCTAACCCTCACCCTCACCCTCACCCTCGCTGGCAAAGCAGAGGCCGGGGGGGCTGTTTGTTGAAGTCCAGGCCATCATCCAGTGTTTGTGGATGTTGAAGCTGCGCTCAGCTGTGGTGTTAGACATGAGAACCACCACAGGAACCTGAACCTGAAGAGGGATTCATGTAAATGAGAGGGGGGGGGGGGGCACTTTGAACTTCCTTCATCCGGCACCTTTGACTGGCTGTTTGTTAAGTCTTTCACAGCAACGTGAGACGACACCTGAACACACAGAGACCACTTCTCTCTGAAAACAGACACTCTGTATGATAGTTGATCCAGGATTTGACATTGTGGATACGATTCCACATCTATATTTGTGGTGAGTAGTAATCCTGTGTGTGTGTGTGTGTGGTCGGTATCTATCACCATCCCATTAAATCTCTCATCTCCTCTTTCATCCTGAGCTTGTTTCCTTTTCTTTCCTCTTCCCTCCCTCCCTCCCTCCCTCCCTGGCAGGACTCGGGGTCGGCGGCCTGCTCGCCCTCCTTCGCCTCAGAAACTCGACCCCTCCATGGAACAACCCGCCCGCCACTCTCGTTACATCCATTAGTAGGTCCCGTGGGAGGGATCACGACCTCTGCTCCGGACAGGTAATGAGAGTTGTCGAGAAGTGGGGGGGCGGAGATCGCGCCCAGCTTACCTGTCGGCAGGTGGACGGCGGGGCGAAGGACACCCTAGACCCCCGTTATCTAATCTGTTGTCTCCTAATGAGTCACTGAGATGTCTGTCCCCTCAGCGTGGGCCGAGGAGGGGCTGTTCAAGTCTTTGTCTCCCCGAGACTAATTACATCGTGGTCGTTTAGCTCGGGACAAGGCCCGGCTTCAGGTGGGGAAAGTGATCCGGCGGGGGGAAAGTGTCGGAGGGGGCGGCGGCTTTGGTTACCTGTGAATCCCCCTGAAAACAGAGCGTCCTTGTTCTGGTCCTCAGGTAGGAGGGGGGTGGGAGGAGAAGAGGGGACGTTTGATCGGGCACATTCCTCCCCTCTCGGGCCGTCTTCTCAGGAGGATTAAAGGAGGAACGCTGAACGTCTCACAGGTTTAAAGCGGCGGCAGATCGTCGGTGGAGGTTCTGGAGATTGGATGGCGAGGACGCAGACAATCGCTTCTCTCAGGACTTATTTTCCTCCTCTTACCCTCCGAGTGAGAAGAAAAGCCTTTTGATAGAGAACTGCAAAAGCTCAGGCCTTCACATCTTAAACCTGACAAATAGCGTTAAGCTTTCTAAAACCTCCTAACCCCTGCTGGACCTCCTGATGGCTCCGTCATCTGAAACTCAGTGACATCAATGTAGATTCTTTTTGTATTTATAGCCTCTGTGCTGTATGCAGGTGATAGAAATTCATAATGAGGGGGTGAAACAGGTGCCACAGGTTTAGGTGTGTGTATGAATGTGGGGTTTATTTAATGTCAGCATGTAAAGGACGTGTAAAAGCTCAAAGAAAAAAAAAAATCATATAGATATACTGTATATATATATATATATATATGTATATGTGCTTATGTACATAAAGCTGAGTTTCCTTCTTTATTTCTATCATTTTGTATCTTCTATCTTAAAGCATTTACATTAATTTAATTACTTTATGTACATTTTAGGCGAGATTAATAATAATAATAATAATAATAATATTGATGCAGCCCCCCAACACGTGCAGTGATGGGTGGGCATTTTGTATGCAAATACAAAATGTTCAAATTAAAATCAAAGACACGACCGTCTTCAATCAAACAATCTGTACGAAAAATTCCAGTCTGGTTTCCGCTCACAGCACCGAAACAGCCCTAGTCAGAGTCACCAACGATCCTGTCATGGCAGCAGATGACGGCTCCCCATCACTTGACCTTGACTTTACCGCTGCATTCGATACGGTTGATCAGAACATCCTCTTACACCGTCTACAGCACACCATTAGACTCTGCCCTAAACTGGTTTCAATCACACCTCACAGGAAGAGCAGAATATGTTGCCTTGGGAGATGCTAAATCCCAGATACACCCCGTCACCTGTGGAGTTCCTCAAGGATCAGTGCTCGGCCCTATCGTCTTCACCATCTACAAGGTCACCCTCGGCCACGTCATCAGCAAGCCATATAATTCCACTGTTATGCTGATGACACACAACTTTATCTCGGCAGCCATGTCTTCATCCACCTGCCTGGGGGAGATAAAGGTGTGGATGAATCTCAACAGCTCTAAAACTGAAGCCATCTTAGTCGGCACCCCACATCAACTCCGGTCATCTAACATCACCACTATCTCATTCTCTGGCCACAACATCCCACTCTGCCCATCAGTCACCAACCTGGGTGTTAAATTTGACCCCCACATTTAACATCTGTGCCAGAAAACCTCAAGAACATCGCCAATCTCCATCCCTCACTCACACTCCCGGATGCTGAGAAACTCGTCCACGCCTTTTTCTCCTCCAGGCTGGATTACTGCAACGCACTCCTCGTCGGGATCCCCGGCAAGAGCCTTCAAAAGCTCCTGTACGTCCCAAACAGCGCCGCCAGGATCCTGACGAGGGTGCAGCAATACGACCATATCACACCCCTCTTTCACTCACTTCACTGGCTTCCCATCCACCTCAGATCCCAATACAAGATCTCCCTTCTCACTCACTGCTGCATTCGTGGTAACGCCAGTCTGCTGCTCCACACCTGTTAAAAGCCCCCCCAGACCACCTGAGGGCGCCTCAGACGGTGGACTCTTTCTAAAAGAAACTTAAAAACACATCTCTTTAAGAGGGCTTACCCATAATTCAGTCGTTTCCTTGGAAACTGTCCTCTGCTTTATGCTAGTTTTTAGGCCGTGTTCTTAAATGTTGTTACTTTTAAATGTCTTGTGTTTTCTTTTATCTGCAGCACTTTCGTTTTCCAAATGTAAAGTGTATTATAGATAAAATGTATTTTTATTATTACAAGCTCATCTTTACTGACATCTGCACAAGAGCCACCAGGAATCTACACAGTTTAATTATTTCACCAAGAGTCAAAGCACATAAAGATGCTGCCGACATGAAACACACATCCAAGAGTTCATATTAAAGGATACACAGCGTCTTCTGAGCACAACGGAGCGACTAAAAGCAGCAAAATCCAGCTAAATATCATTATGTGTGAGAGTGTGTGTGAATGAGTGTGTGTTAATAAGTCTGACTGGCTGTGGGAAGAAACTCTCCCTCGTGGTGCATAAAACCGTGTTCGACATACTACATTCTGAAACAAGCAGAATAAATACACTGAAAGGCCTGTTGAGTTTTTCTTCTTCTCTTCACATCCTGTTATGGGGTGATGGATCCTCTGTCTCATTATTTTCTGTCCCTCTTCACCAACAGCTGACTAATGACGGCAAACTGCCAACATTAGCTAAAAAAAGAACCCGCTCAGCTGCCAGATATAATAATTGTATAAGAATAAAAACGTTGAGGCACAAACGGCTCTGAGCTGTTGGCAGCTGGCTGCCCTCCGACCTGCTGAAGTGTCCTTGAGCGAGACGCCGTGACCTGTGATCTCCCCGAGGGGACCCACAGGCTGACAGGAAGCCAAACATTTCACTGTGCTGTGCTGCCAACAACACATTTATATGGTTGTCTTTCAAAAGTTCCTTTCTTTCCAAGAATTATTTCAGAATTCAATCTTTTCCCAGGCCCTCCCCACAAAGTGATCTTTATTTATATAGCGCCACTTCAGAGCAGCGTTATCTCAGTGAGTGTGCTACATGAATATGTTTAATAGCTGGAAGCCTCCGTGTGGCGTTTTTAAACTTGTTCCTAGAAAATGTTTTGTTCCTTCCAATTTTTTTTTTAGAATTATTTAATTTTTTTTATTTTAGAAATTTCAGAAGTTTCAGTTAAGTTTGAGCTCTGTTAGAAAAGTATTTTAGCAGATTATTTTCACAGGAACCAGAGATCAAACATCAGGCCGCTGATTGTGTTTGTAGTCACTGAAGCTGAATGAACATTCAGCTCTGCAGCAGCACCCCGAGAGAAACTTCCACATTTTAGATAACACTGTTTTCACCGTTTCATGCCAACGTCTACCTGTGAATTGTTGTTTGGAAACAAAATCATTTCCACATCAGTGTTTTTCTGATTCATTACACAGTAATTAAAGCCACATTTGTTCAGTTTCAGCCTCAAATTGTCCTTTACAGGGAGGAACGGTGAGCTTGAATCAATTAAATTGTGAAATGAACTCCACTGTAGGTTGTAAAAACATAATAAACACAGAATAAGCAGCAAAAAGTAAAAAGTTTCTCTTGTCATGAGATTCCTGAACTCTAAAAAGACGGTGTTTTGATTATTCGCTTTTAAATATAAGTGGTTTCTACTTAGACCATATGTGTGCGTAGCTATTGTGCACACACACACACACACACACACACACACACACACACACCCAACCTATTAGGCTTCTTCCTGTCTGTTGTCCCTTGTGAATGTGGCCAGGACTCGTCTCTTGCGGGCGGGAAAATGAATAATAAATCGCTCTAAAGTAGGGGGAAATTATACAACATTATGCCACAGTGTGTCCACTCTAATGGCATGTGGCTCATTTTAATGGCTGGTCCAGCCCACGAAATGTCGCCTGCACCCCCCTCGCTCCTTCCCAGCCCCCCCACGAGTGGCTGTAAACCTGCCGACGGCCCCAGGCGAGCCGTATGCCAGATTTATGGTCCACATTTGTTTCTGCCCCCAGCAGCAGAAAGCGGCGAGAGCTCCGGCCGCGATACGGTAAGTCTGGAAAACAAGCTGTTGACCGCAGGGTGAAGCCCGGAGGAGCGCTGGGTGCTGTGCTGCACCCCTGCAAACATACTGTAAATACACAGAGTCTGAGGGGGGGGGGGTTATACCACCAATATCAGACTTGGGAACAAACTGTTTTCCCTGAACACTTCATTTATGGTTTATTAACACATGCTTTTGAAGGCTGCGCTGCTCCGTCCACTGGAAATAGAAGTGTTCTACCTCACTTCTTAAATGTTTCACCAATTCATCCCGTCATGTATGGTATATTTAGAAACTGGAATTTAAAATAAACTGCATGTCTGTTTCTGTTCCTCATTCTCTAAAGCATAATCAGTAACCAGCAGATATCCCACTGGAGACTTGTAGCCGACGTTGGCTCAATTAAGCGGCTCATGAGGCCGACAAACCATTTCATGGTTTTCAGACATAAACACTGTAAATAGATCCAAGTTTAATTCCTGCTGTTTACTTCACATTCAAAAAACTGTTCAGTCTACATGCAACTTTCACCAAATGACCAGAACTTTACTGCTGGACTTTGTATAAACTCAGGTATTTTACTTTCTGTGTTTTGGACAGAGGTTTTATAGGTAGTTCTTGCCCCTCAAAAACTTCCTCCTCTGGGGTAACTACCTTTCATTGGCCCTGGAAATTTGGCACCAAACATAACATCATCTAAATAATGAGAAAGCACTGGGCACCAGTGGCATCAATATTAAGACTATAGGAGAAATAGCTAACTTTATGTTGTGTTGTTGACATTGAAGTTGTGCAATATAAATACAAGAAACTGTTCTTCTTATCTGTTTGACGAGATTTTGGTAAAACTGAAAACCACAATACACTTGGACAAGTTTTTCACCTCTAGAAAGTTGGTGTTTTCCTAAAACTGGGCCGTCTATGCAGTAGAAATATTTCTGAAATTGTTGCTATGTGACCATGGCTCGTATGAATAGCCTGTAATGTCTGATTCCAGCGTTTAACATTAAAAATATAAAAAAATCCAATCTGTAAATGAAACAGCAGCCCCAGAGTTGGCAAAAGCCTTCTGCTGGCACATGAGCGTGGAGCTGTGGGTGCAGCAACATGGACGAACGTTCTCGTACGTATACAACTCTGCGCTGTGATGACACAAACTAACTCTTTAAGTTAGAAAAATGAGAACTTCAAGAGTCATCAAACCCATGAGAGTGAAGTATTAAACCCAAGACACGATAGTTTTAAAGGCTCCACCATTCGATCAAATGGAAATACTCAAGTCTAAAACATGATTCAGGACCTGACAAGCCTACGGTTTGGACTCCTGGAACAATACAAGAGTAACTTTGAGAGACTCAAAGATGTGAGAAGGTCTCAAAGGAAGGAAGGCGACTAACACTGCTTAGATTGGAGAAGATTACAATCCTCAGTCATCTTATAGTCGACATTCAGACACTAGTTTCACTTGAATTTTGCTCATGAAGACTTAATTTGATTAAGACTTGCAGACAGCCACCTCTTTCAGTTCTTGAGTTTAATTCATGGGTGTTAATATTTGAAAAGAACCAGAAGAGAGCCAAATCTCAGCCCATTGAACTTGTGCAGCCAAACTGTGCGTGTTGTCTGAGTGTCTGTACATAAGAAAAGGGAGGCAGTGGTTCAGCCGGGGGCCTCTGGTGGGACGTTCAGAGAAACGGTAGTCCGAGTGTTTCCACCGGTGATCTCGGCGCAGGTCTGCTCCCTGCTCCTCGTCATTTTTTGCCAAGTGGCAGATCTGCTCAGTCATGAAAGAGTTCATTACAGCGAGGATGAAGGCGGAAAGGAGGGGAGGAAGTGAGTGAGCGATTACATGCATCCCACCTTCCTCTCCTGTTCTCCTTGATTAAGATGCATCAGCTGCGTCTGCTCGCGCCCCGGCTGCTTTGTGCATTCATCAACATCAGTTTAATGAAGTGATCAGAGGCTGAGATCAGACGCAGCCCAGAAATATTACTCCATTAGCCTTTTCCAGCTTTCTGCAAAACAGGAAACACTGACCCGAGGCATTAGGCTTGTTTTCCCTCACGTTCTCTAAAAAACACTGAAGATGAATATGAAGTGTAACTGATTACCTGTCCGGCCTCTCCAAACACACCTTCTTTTCTGAATAAAAGGACGATCTTTCATGCCCGCACTTCAAACAGGAAGAGGAGAGTACGCCCCCACCACCACCGCCGAGCGGCCCCGGTCTCCTCTCTCGCAGCGATGATGTTAATAAACTGTCAGCGTGTGGCACTTTGTAATTGGGTTTGTGCCTTGTTTAACAAAGAGCGATTGGATAGTTAGGAGGGAGAGCTGCAATCTATCCGCCTCTCCCGTGAAATGAGCCGAGCGTGTCATCCATGAATGTGTTATCCCGGAGGAGCAGCGTCTGAGATGTGTCTGTTATCCCTGGTAAATAAACCGAGGCGCTGAGAAACAACTCCCACCGCCACCCCCCCACTCCTGACATCATAAAGTCTCTGTAATGCTGTCATAAACATGACAAGTCTCATGCAGTAACCGTTTGCACCGCTTCGTTCAGAGTAAATGAGCCCACGGCCCTTATTTATGATGTCTAGTGATTTAGTGACAGAGGTAAACAGGAACTCCAGACAGGTAACACAGAACGTGCGGAGGACACGGGGGCCCGAAGCCAGCCGGTCCTTCAGGCGGAGGAGGCTGCCGCGCTCTCCCTCAGACTTCGCTCGTTCACTCAGTTTAGTTTGGGACTTCCTGAAGCCGTGAGCTCGTAGAAGAGAACTGGATACAGGAACAGTGTCGGGCTTTGAGGCAAACTTGACGTGATGCCATTGGGCCCAAAAGACTTTGTGAAAGAGACATTTATGAATCAGCGGATCATTTGTTCGTAGGGCCTCCTCAACTTCAAATACGATCACTCAAACAGGCCTCATGAAGATGTAAGTTGAAAAACCAATTAGCCAAATCCAGAGTTATTATCCAAGGTGTCCCCACAGACGCTGAATGTTCTGGTAATTTTATACCTGGATGAAGTATTAACAGAGTCTACAGCCGTGGTAGCTGCTCTGAGAGGCGTTGTGTTAACCATGCTCACCATTTTAGTTAAGTGTGTCAGCATGTTAGCATTTGCTAGCTAGCAATAGAACAAGCAGGCATATTCGGGAACATCATTAGTCCAAACCCACAAATTGGACAAATAAAAATAGCTTTTGTTATGTTTTTCAGATGTTTCGCTGTGGACAGAGGTCCTCTAAGACCACCTGGAAAGTCTAGTGTGAACACAACACTCACAGTGAAGTCTACATGGAGATATATACACCAGAGGTGCTAAGCAAACACCTTTGACCTGCAGGTGGCACGACAAGATACATCATGAGGTTGCTAATTTTATTGATGCTACTTTTCCATTAAATCCTAAACCACCACATATAAACTAAAGTGTCAAACATCATTCAGACGCCATTAATATTGTTACACTGAGAGCAAACTTCAGTTCTTTTAAGCTCTATGCTGAGTTTGTTTTTTTTTTTGTAACTCAACATGGGCCCCTGAAGAAGCTTTTGCCCAATGGCATCAACACTTTAGAAACATCCCGCTTGGCTCTAAGTACTTTATCACCCGATATCCGGATGTGGGCTCTGACCAGCCAGTTTGGAGTCCATGTGATTCCAGCAGTCAGGCCTCCCCCTGGCCACCTCCTGCTGTGATAAAGCCATCACCCACCAGCTCCTGCCTCACCCCCTGCCACCATCACTGCCGGTGGAAACAACCCACTGAGGGGTGATGGACGATGGTTGGCAGCAGGTGACAGCAGAGAGAGTTTCCCCCCACAGGTGACACCTCAGCCCTGAAGCAGTGATGCCTCCTTATCACCGCTCACATGGAAAAACCGCTGACGGTTCTCCTTCACCTGAATCTGCAGTTTTTTTGCCATTTATACGCTGACCAAGTTCCTCCAAGAATACACTCAGTGGGCATCATGGGGAGAGAAAAAACGTTGTCCTCATACTTTTTGCATGCAAGTTAGGTGCACTAACAGCAGCGTGATGTCTTATGGATGAGACATAACCAAGCTGGCATCATGGCTGGTGTCAGGGCAGTGTCAGCTGGAAGGAGCTTTGCCAGGAGGTGGAAGATGAGGAGGAGGAGGAGGAGGAGGAGGAGGAGGAGGGGTTTGACAGCTGTCAGTGATAGTTTCCTGTACAGAATGTAGGTGACAGCCAGCAGAGCCGACCGGTCTGCAGCGCTGACAGCCACCAGCTTCTCCGAGGACAAGAACGAAAAGATATTCTGCTGCCAGGCTCGACGAGACGCTCGACTCACAGCAGCAACTGCCTTGACAACCTCACTGCTGACACTCTGCTGTCTAAAGATGGTGTGTGTGTTTCTGGCTGTAATATGGGGAGCACCCTTCCTGACAGAAAACAATGAATAGATAAAAGTTAGTCATGATCAGACCTCAGACATTTGACCTAACTTATAGCTTAAAGTTGGTTCAAGTTGGTGTGAAGTTAGGGTTAGGGTTAGGGTTAGGGTCGTCCCACTTCAGTACAACAAACTACTGATACACACGACACACTGAATCAGAGCGCTGATCACCATTGTGCTTATTTATGATCTTATTTATGATGTCTTGTGCTTCAGCGACAGCAGTAAAGCTGCAGGAACCCCAAGCAGGTCACAGATTTGACATGAACAGGAGATTTGTAGACTTGACGGCCTGAAACTTGACTCAGTGTTGGACAGTTTTTAAAGTTTTCACCTGGTGGACTCGGCGGCTCGGCAGACTCTAAACTTGAACCAGACTGAGACTTTGAGACTTGAGGACTACAAGACTTGACAATAGACTCGCGAGTGACTCGTGACTTGTCTTAGAGTTGTTGACTGACTCAAGACTTGACGTCCGATGTGTTTTCGCAAACAGGAACTGATGTGAAACCGACTGGTGACACTGCTGCCAATTAACCTTCCCAAAATGAAAAGAAAAATATTTTCCCTAACGATTACTTCCAAAGATCTGATACTTGTTTCCCCATGTGATCCTCCTTCACATCACCATCTAAATTGGTTTTAATGTTTTCCAGCTGTCCTCCATTTTCTTTGTGTGGTGGAACAGCAGTGTCTTTTAAGAACTCATTCAAAAATCAAGTGGCTTCAGTCTGCATACTGACATCTTTGATTAAACTCATTTTGTCACTGAAGATTCAAAACACCTCAGAATTACAATGAGGTCTGGGACTGGGACCCAGCTTTAGTGTTCAGATGAGGACTCATCAGGTGTAGTGGCAGACAGGTGTGTTTACCCTCATATATGTTCCAGTGCATCACGGGGTGGGGGTGGGGCAGACGCCTGCTCGCGTGCTGCTCGAGTTCCTGTCCAAATGAATGGATCTGATCTAAATCTTTCTGTCTGAGATTTCCAGTCTGACGCTGCACTTCAGATAGCGAGCCTCACTCTCCCAGGACTGTGCCGCCCGCCTGGCAGCAATAACAGCAGAAAACTTACTTGTTAAAAGTCTCGGCCATCACTCAGCCGCTTTGATAGACAAAATCCATCTACAGTAAATACCAAGGGCACTGCAAAACGACTAAATGAAAAAGAAAAATCTGCAGAAGGGCTGAAAGAGATTTAACTTTGAGTTTTCCCAAACCAAAAGCTTTGTACATTCAACTGCTAGAAATCCTCCTTACTTAGTCATCCTGCATGCATACAATTACTTTGGTTTGACATACAAACTTGTGCTAAACTTTGGAGAGCAATTGGAGAGACATTAGAATAGCTGTGTTGCACTGCTGTGTATAAATCTGCTAGAATATAAAATTCCTCTCAAAAGCACTGTGGTTTGCAGTCAAGTTGTCAGAAATACAAATATGTGTTTTCAGTAAATTGTTAGTCTTGTCTGCGGTTGGTTAGCCTGCTAGCTAACTGACAGCAACTGGGTAAGCAAGCCATTACTACTGTGGCTGCGTGGGCTAGCATGTTCGTGATTTCCTTGCCAGTAATCAGGGAAATGGTCTGAAAGCCCATTATGCTGAAACCACAATTGTCCAAAAAAATATCCACAACCCCCCCTAAAACAAACACCCATTGCTCCCACAATCCCTGCAGTCGTTAGTTCAGTGGCTGCCGCTTCTGTCCGTGAATCTGGAGGGTTTTGCCCTTAATAGGTGCTTAAATAGGTGGTTTTCTGGACAAATTTCCGATGTCAGAAAGACACCGGGAGAGTTTTACCTCAGTTTGTGTCACCTGAGCGGTTAAACGTCGGCACAGAGGTAAGGCTGCATCGCTGTGTGATTAAGGGTTCAATAACGGCCTTTTGGTCAAATGGGACAGTTTTTGGACTATTAGGGTTTTTATAATGGGCCGTCAGAAAAACAGCATGGCACCTAGTAGTCACTGTGTCAGCAAGCTTGGAGCACCACTATTTAACAAGGACATTCAAGTGTCAATTTCACTGTGGCACTTTGTGGTGCGGCTGGGCACTTAATGTGTCACCAGATAGGGCAGTCACAGGTGATTGCGGGTTGTTCTGGGCGTTTGCCAAATGTTTCTATGTGAGTGCTGTGGTTGCTCCAGATACTGTGGTGCCTACAGGAGTTGTATGTGCCAGTGTTTATCTGTCCTATCATAATCAAAGTGAAAATTTGAGAGGAAAAGGTCCTCATTTAAAAAAAGAGGAGCGTAAGATGACATCTGTGTAAGTCAGGTAAGACAGGTGGAAAACGAACAAACACTATTTTAATGGGTTTAGTTTGTAACACTGATGATGCCAGATGTGCTCTTTTTGCAGTGATTGTCTTTAAACTAGAAAATAACAAACACAAACGTCTGAGCTCTGAATCCACTTCTGCTCTACTTCCATCAAGCTGCTCCGCTCTGCTGACAAACCTGCTTTTATACCCCAATCAAGGTGATCGCTCACACCTGTAGAAGGTCAACCTGAGGGCTGGGACACAGAATCTTAGCATAAACCTAACCCTTACCAACCCATTTCACTGCCATAGGTTCATACATCAGGATTATCTCCCCCAAACTCAGCCAGTCCTCTCACATTTGGTCTCTTAAATCTGTTCCAGGCTTTATTCCACAGCGTCTCCCTGCAGGAGCCTGACTCAGATCGTCAGGTGGACTCAGCTCACCTGGTGTAACTGGCTGCTCCACTTGGCTCAGCAGCCACTTTGGTTTTACTTGATTTGTTTTTTCCCCCAATCATTCATGCATCACAGACACCGCTGATGCTGCTCACAGTTATTTCCTGCATGCTGTCTTTGTGGTTTTGTAGGATAGTTCCTGTGCAAGAAGATAAACCTTTATGTTGCATCACATGTGTGGTTATTTGGAAACGCTGGACTTCTTCCTCTAATAGCATGTGTTGTTTCATCAGAGGAGCTCCGACTGCCCTGAGAGTTTTGGAGAAGCACGTCTCTTAGTTAAAATTCAAAATGTTCACTCTCTTACTGCATTTAAATCAATGTGTTTTCCCCACAACTGTATAAATCACAGCTTCTGTTTCATTTACATTCTTTCCTAAATGTTTCTTTTAATTTGTTCCTTTTTTTTCAGATTAGTTTCATGTCTTTGTAATTGTGTCTCTGTTGACTGTGTAAACACTGAACAGCGAGGAACAAACAGCATTTGGATGTGCAGATGCATGGTTTTACTAAATTTGTGTTTCCCCACAGACATGCCTGCAACGTAATGCCAAATATGACAGGTTCTGCACCACTACAATGAACACTAAGCAAAATAAGGCTTTCAACACTGAAAAGCAATTCAGAGTGCCTTACATGATGTGTTATGGATATTAAATAAGATATACTAGCAAAAGTTGAAACATAAATTAAATACCTCTGGCTCTCTGCTGATACGAATGTCAGCAATTTTCTCAAATCACACAGCATATGACGGACAAACACGGAGAAGCATTCATTCATAACTCACAGGAGAAACTTTGAACGCTCATTCTGGGAAAATAAGCAGGAATTCATGTTAATTGAAACACTGAAAATACATTGAAAAAAACCCCACCACACAACCCTGTGACCCCGCCTGTCCAATCACGCTCAGGTTCGCCCTCGGGCCATCGCTTGGCGGCGGCTCCTCTGGGCCCGGAGGCTCCTGCAGCAGCAGGACGGACATGGAGCTCATCCAGCTCCATCGCTGCACTAATCCGCCATTCTTCCACTGAATGGAGCATTACCATAAACGCTTGGCAGCAGGAGGACGCATTGTATTCCAGAAAATCTGTGAGCCTCTCAAATGCGCATTGTTGAAATTCACCTGTTGCCTGGGAGATGAGAATGGACCATTCCCCGCGGCCGGGTCCATTATGTAATATACTGGACTTGG